>NC_042961.1:36385608-36533108 GCF_901001165.1 Salmo trutta
CACAAAAACAAGTGCAAACAATAAACGGAAAGCGGGAAAAAGGGAATCAGTGGCAGCTAATAGGCCGGTGATGACGACCGCCGAGCGCCACCCGAGCAGGAGGGGGAGCTACCTTCGGTAGGAGTTGTGACAGCTAGCCTGGACATTTCTCCCATCATAAAATCCATCTTTTATGGATGTTATAAAGGCAGGTGTCATGTCCTGACCAGCAGAGGGAGTAGTGGTGTAGTATTTTGGTCAGGACGTGGCAGAAGAAGTCTGTATGTGTTGTATAGTATGTCTGTTTCTGTGTTAGTCTTGTGACTCCTGATCAGGAACAGCTGGGGATCGTTGTTCCTGATTGGGAGTCATATATTTAGGAGTATGTTTGTCACTTGGGTTTGTGGGTGGTTGTGCTAACACTGCTAGTCCTTTTTGTTTGGAGTAAGCATGTTAGCCTGTCGTGAGTTTCGTGGTTTCCTGTGTATGCTTTGCTCTTCTATATTAAAAAGATGAGTATCCACATTCCATCTGCAGTTTGGTCCATACAACATGGCTTCAACTATTGTGACAGAACCACCCACCACAATATATGAATATTTGGACTATTCTGAGGAAATAGACTTCGACATGGACACTCGTGAGAAATGGACTTGGGACCAGATTCTAGCCGGAGAGGGCCCGTGGAGAAAGGCTGGGGAGGACCGGGAATGCTACCGGGGTACACGACTGGCGAGGAAGCCGGAGAAGCACCTCCAATAATTTTTTTGGGGGGGGGCACATGGGTAGTTTGGCTAGGCCAAGGAAGAGCCATAAGCCAGCTACCCGTGATTATGTGGAGGAGCGTATGGAGTGGAGGGCGCCGTGTTTTGCTGAGGTGCGCACTCTCACCCATACGCACGCACAATCCGGTGCGTGCCATTCCAGCCCCTCGCAGATGCCGTGCTAGAGTGGGTATCCAGCCTGGTAGGAGGATGCCTGCGCAGCGCATCTGGTTGCCGGTACGCCTCCTAGGACCAGGCTACCCTAATCCCGCTCTATGCACGGCAACCATCAGGCCCCTGCACAGCCCAGTTCGCCCTGTACCAGCACCCTACTCGTGCAGGGATGCTGGTTCCATCCAGCCAGGACGGGTTGTGAAGGCGTTGCGGTCAAGGCCACCTGTGCACCTCCATGGCCCAGTCTTTCCGGTTCCCGCCTCTCGTGCTATCCCGGAAGTGAGTACATCCAGTATGGCACGACCAGTACCAGCAACCCGGACCAAGCTTCCCATGAGTCGGCCTAGTCCTATTCAGCCTGTTCCCGCTCCTCGCACTAGCCCTAGGGTGCGTGTCTTCAGCCTGGTACCATCTCTACCAGCCCCATGCACCAGGCTTCCAGTGCGTCGGCCCAGCCTCAAGAGCCCGGCACCAGTGTGCAGTCCAGAGTATCCGGCACCAGTGTGCAGTCCAGAGTATCCAGCACCAGTGTGCAGTCCAGAGTATCCGGCACCAGTGTGCAGTCCAGAGTATCCGGCACCAGTGTCTAGTCCGGAACCGAGGGAGACTGCCTGCGACCCGGAACCAGAGGAGTCTGCCTGCGACCCGGAACCGAGGGAGTCTGCCTGCGACCCGGAACCGAGGGAGTCTGCCTGCGACCCGGAACCGAGGGAGTCTGCCTGCGACCCGGAACCGAGGGAGTCTGCCTGCGACCCGGAACCGGGTGAGTCTGTCTGCGACCCGGAACCGAAGGAGTCTACCTACGACTCAGAACTGAATGTGACTAACTGTGTTGTAAATGAGTCTGCCTACAGCGTGGAAATGAGGGAACCTGCCCACGAGCCACAACAAATTGAGTCTGTCTACGACCCGGACCCCAATGAGTCTGCCTACAACCTGGAGGGCAGGAGTCCGGAACCAGAGCCACCTCCAGGATAGGTCGGTTGGGGAGGGAGGGTGTAGCACAGTGCCGTCGTTGACGGCAGCCACCCTTTTGTTGTGGTATTGGGGATTTTTGTGTTTTCTTTTAAGGTGCATTCCGGGGTCTGCACCTTTGGGGGAGGTACTGTCACGTCCTGACCAGCAGATGGAGTAGTGGTGTAGTATTTTGGTCATGACGTGGCAGAAGAAGTCTGTATGTGTTGTATAGTATGTCTGTTTCTGTGTTAGTCTTGTGACTCCTGATCAGGAACAGCTGGTGATCGTTGTTCCTGATTGGGAGTCATATATTTAGGAGTATGTTTGTCACTTGGGTTTGTGGGTGGTTGTGCTAACACTGCTAGTCCTTTTTTGTTTGTAGTAAGCCTGTTAGCCTGTCGTGAGTTTCGTGTTTATTGTTTTCCTGTGTATGCTTTGCTCTTCTATATTAAAAATATGAGTATCCACATTCCGTCTGCAGTTTGGTCCATACAACACGGCTTCAACTATTGTGACAGCAGGTGGCTTCATGCCAAAAGCAATTTTAAGTTTTGAGCTGAAGAACAAACGTGGTCTCATTACCACTATTTTGGATGACTCCAAGATATCTCTGTCCAGATGCTGGCTATTTAGTAACAGCTGCATTTGTGGATGTCCATTTAACTAATAGACTGATATATAAATGCATCTGTTTGAATGAGGCTGTTTGAACGCCAAGCAGGCCCATTGTGAGTGGAGAGCATTGACATTTCACAGGGAGTGAAAATAGACAATGTCAAAATAGGTGCTTGCTGTTCATTAAGTCGCATTACCATTAAAGGTGCATATTCTCATGGGTGACATTTAAACAACCTGTGATTCTTTTTTCTCTCAGGCAAAATAAAAACTTGGTTCATTGTGTGTAATAATGGTGATTGGATACCTCATCAGAGATGTCTTTGAATGGAAGGTCATGGTCTTAAGTCATTGATGCTCAAAGAAGGGATTTGAAGCATGAAACATCAGTGGTTATGTATATCAAAGAAGGATTTTATATGATGTCTAGAACTGAAAAGTCTAGTACTGGAATTAGTTGGAATTGTTTTCACTTGAGTTCAACATCCATTATCAAGTAAACAGACTAATATGAAGGGCTGTCAGTTAGGTAATAAATACATGATTTTGTATTCAATCAATATCTATCATTAAGAAACTTCTCATGTTAACTAGGGCTGAATTCAATCCATATAGCCTAAGTATCACGGAAGATCTGCATTATAGCTCGATTGAAATGGATAGTCAAGACTGCATTCACAGTAAACGCTGCGTATGTCTGCTCAATTGGAAATTACCTTTAAATGTTAATGTGGATCTTCCACGATACTTCCACAATATGCATTGAAATCAGTCCTTAGCCACATTCTTGTCTGGGTAATTTAGTGTTTATTGGAATAAGGCTTCTCAACACTGGTTGAGACTACCAGCACTAAATAAGGAAGGAATTAAGTCACTCAGGAATGGGTTATACTGTATTGCAATCAAACACACACACACACACACACACACATATACTCCATATGCACGCAAACACAATCATATATGCTTTCTCTTTATGGTACCTATGACTAGTATATATCATGGTTAGATCACATTCCCTGTTCAATTTCTTGATCAGTCCTTATTTATCCAGCTTATGTTTTGTATTTGTGTGAATCAGTCACTTCTATATTCCCCTTCTCTTGATCAATTCTTAGAGCTCTATGTTTACAGCTCTTATAATGATTTTTGTTTGGAAAGAGAAAGAGAGAGTGTACAAGAGTGTGCAATGAAAGAGAGAGTGTACAAGAGTACGAGAAAGAGAGAGAGGGAGGGGGTCAACATGCACAGAGGCCAACACAACAAATGTACATTACTTGGTATGCATGGAGCTGGGCAAGCTATCGTGTTATAAATTGGCATTTGGCGTAGGGCCAATGGTGCATTGCATTAGTCAATGTAATAAAATGCCAGGCGGAGAAAAAACTAAACGTTAGCTCTCTGTAGATGAGATCCTAAAAAGGGTAGCTACAATATTTGTAGACAGGAACCCTGGTTAAGACCAGCTAATGAGATCATTTCATAGCGCAGGCTTAGGCAGAACAAAATTAGATGACATTCACTTTGACAAATCATTTCCTCCTTCTGTGCGCATATGAAAAAAAGAGGCCAAACGATTTCAAATTGGAATCCTGGATAAGACGAACGCACTAAGTCAAGTACGTGCACCAAAAGTTTAAAACTTTGATGGAGATAAGAATGGAATAAGACGCATGGCGGCGGCTTATGTCTGAATAATGAGCAGAGGATAAGCACGGGTATCCATTATTTGGTTGCAGGCATTGGTGATGAGATAAATCTTTAAAATTATGAGACAATTTAAAGGCCTATTAACCCTAAAGCGATCAGAAGAAAGGAGCGAGGTTTGGAGGCTAAGTTTGAACCGCCATGTTGGAGTGGCTTACTCAACTAATTAACCCTCCTGTCATGATGATGTCAAGTCATGGAAATGGACAGGAAAGAAGGATAAATCCTCAAAAGTGATGGCAAGACTGTGTCTAGTCTAACAATGACATTGGACACCTTTTACAATAAAAAATAGTAGTGTCAGAAAGTTACACCATCCAAGCTGATCCTAGACCAGACCCTTGCCCCCTACAGAAGCTTCTTTCACAACGCGTTATGAGCCACACTCAGAAGCAGACTAACAAGTTTTAATGACAGGACACAATGGAAATATTTATTTAAGAAGCCTATGTGGTGAATGATTGATGTTTTCCAATTCTACAGTAAGATGATGAGACAATTCCGCAGGATTCCAAGGCAATCTGGAAGGCATGGCATCCTGGCAGGTGGCAAGGTCCATGTTGCATGCACTTGGAAAGCTGCTGACAGTCAACCATAAATAGACCATTCACCTACAGTACATACACATACAGGCGCCATTCTTGCGAACGTTAGAAAAGGATTAAGCATCAGACAATTTAGAACAGAAAAAGTTCAAAGATAATACAAAGAAAAAAACTAACGTTTTGTACCATCATGTTTGAAATGCAAGAGAAAGGCCATAATGTTTTATTCCAGCCCAGGCGCAATTTAGATTTTGGCTACTAGATGGCATCAGTGTATGTGCAAAGTTTTAGACTGATCCAACGAACCATTGCACTTCTGTTCAAAATTGTGTATCAAGACTGCCAAAATGTGCCTAATTTGTTTATTAATAACTTTTCATGTTCAAAATTGTGCACTCTCCTCAAACAATAGCATGGTATACTTTCAATGTAATAGCTACTGTAAATTGGACAGTGCCAATATCAATATGTGTCTGTCTATGTCCTGGGAAATGTTCTTGTTACTTACAGCCTCATGCTAATTGCATTAGCCTACGTTAGCTCAACCGTCCCGTTGAAGGGACACCAATCCCAAAGAAGTTTTAAGCATCAGTCAATTCAAATCGTTGACATACAGTTGAAATCGGAAGTTTACATTCACTTAGGTTGGAGTCATCGTTTTTCAACCACTCCACAAATTTCTTGTTAACAAACTATAGTTTTGGAAAGTCGGTTAGGACATCTTCTTTGTGCATGACACAAGTAATTTTTCCAACAACTGTTTACAGACCGAGCAAGGAGGCCTACAAAACTGACTCAGTTACACCAGCTCTGTCAGGAGGAATGGGCCAAAATTCACCCAAATTATTGTGGGAAGCTTGTGGAAGGCGATCCAAAACGTTTGACACTAGTTAAACAATTTAAAGGCAATGCTACCAAATACTAATTGAGTGTATGTAAACTTCTGACCCACTGGGAAAGTTATAAAATAAATAAAAGCTGAAATAAATCGTTCTCTCTCCTTTTATTCTGACATTTCACATTCTTAAAATAAAGTGGTGATCCTAACTGACCTAAGACAGGGAATTTTTACTCAGATTAAATGTCAGGAATTGTGAAAAACAAAGATTAAATGTATTTGGCTAAGGTGTATGTAAACTTCTGACTTCAAAATTATATAAAAAAAAACATCTCATCCATTTACTCACAATACCCCATAATGACAGAGTGAAAACATGTTTCTAGAAATGTTAGCACATTTTGTAAAAATATCTAATGTATATACGTATTCACACCCCTGAGTCAATACATGTTAGAATCACCTTTGGCAGAGATTATAGCTGTGAATCTTTCTGGGTAAGTCTCTAAGAGCTTTGTACTCCTGGATTGGACAATATTTGCACATTTTCTTCAAGCTCTGTCAAGTTAGTTGTTGATCGATGCTAGATAGACATTTTCAAGTCTTGCCATAGATTTTTTTATGTTGGAATGCAGTCTGAACCAGGTTTTCCTCTAAGATTTTGCCTGTGCTTAGGTCTATTCAATTTAGTTTTATCCTGAAAACTCCCTAGTCTTCGCCGATGACAAGCATACCCATAACATGATGCAGCCACCACCATGCTTGAAAATTTGAAGAGTGGTACTCAGTTGTCCTCATGATGCCATCTATTTTGTGAAGTGCACCAGTCCCTTCTGCAGCAAAGCAAGCCCACAACATAATGCTGCCACCCCACGGTTGGGATGGTGTTCTTTGGCTTGCAAGCCTCCCCCTTTTTCTTCCAAACATAACGATGGTCATTATGGCCAAACTGTTCTATTTTTGTTTCATCAGTTCTATTTGTGTTTCATTACATAGACGTGTAGGCCTACACAATGGTTGTAGGTTGTAGTTTTTTTCAAGTGATTGCCTTGACTGTATACAGTGACTTAGGGTTCATTTTGCACTTCCTAAAGCTTCCACTAGATGTCAACAGTCTTTAGAACCGTGTTTGAAGATTCTATGGTGAATTTGATGGGAATAACAGCACAAGGAAGTAGGTGTCCCATTATAAGGCATGGGGTCAGTCACTTGCAAGGACGTGAGAGCGAGCTGAGCTCATATTCACTCCTAAAGAGAATGGATAGGTCGGGTTGGAATTTTATTCAAGATATATGATAAAAACAACCTAAAGATTGATTCTATACATCGTTTGACATGTTTCTACAAACTGTAGTATAACTTGTTTGACTTTTTGTCTGGACTAAGTAAGCATGCGCGTTGTGGATTTGGATAATGAACCTAACGCGCGAACAAAATGGATTAATTGGACATAAATATGAACTTTATCGAACATTTATTGTGGAGCTGGTGTTCCTGGGAGTGCCTTCTGATGAAGATAATCAAAGGTAAGTTAATATTTATAATGTAATTTCTTTGTTTTATTGACTCCAAGATGGCAGGTTTCTGTTTGCTTTTTATTGGTGTCTTCTGGGCTGTACTCAGATTATAGCAAATTGTGCTTTCGCCATGAACCTTTTTTGAAATCTGACAAAGCGGTTACATTTAGGAGAAGTGTATCTATAACACTTCTATATTGATCAAAGTTTATGATGAGTATTTCTGTAATATGTGTGCTCATTGTGCTCATTCACCTATAGGTTTGGAGGGAAAACATTTCGCAACATTACGCGCCAAAGTAAAATGCTGTTTTTGGATGTAAATATGAACTTTATCGAGCAAAACATACGTATTGTGTAACATAATGTCCTAGGAGTGTCATCTGATGAAGATCGTCAAAGGTTAGTGCATAATTTTAGCTGAATTTCTGGTATTTGTGACGCCTGTCCTTGCTATGAAAATGGCTGTGTGGTTTTTCTTGTGTTAGAACTGTCCTAACATAATCTAATTGTATGCTTTCACTGTAAAGCCTTTTTGAAATCGGACACTGTGGTTGGATTAACGAGAAGTTTATCTTTAAAATGGTATAAAATAGTTGATTGTTTGAGAAAATGGAATTATGAGATTTTAGCTGTTTTGAATTTGGCGCTCTGATTTTCCACTGGCTGTTGTCAAAATAAATCCCGTTAATGGGATAAGAACGGGAAGGGGTCCTCAAGAAGTTAACCTGTTGGGGATAGGGGGCAGTATTTGCACGGCCGGATAAAAAATGTACCCGATTTAATCTGGTTACTACTCCTGCCCAGTAACTAGAAAATGCATATAATTGTTTGATTTGGATAGAAAACACCCTAAAGTTTCTAAAACTGTTTGAATGGTGTCTGTGAGTATAACAGACCTCATTTGGCAGGCCAAAACCTGAGAAGATTCCAAACAGGAAGCGCTCTCTGACTTTTTCTTGGCCTTCTTGATAATTTCTAACCAAAACAGGGGATCTCTGGCATAACGTGACATTTTCTAACGCTCCCATAGGCTCTCAGAAGGCGCCAGAACGATGAATAGTGGCTTTGCAGGCCCTGGCTGAAAAACACTAGCGCATTTTGTAAGTGGTCGATCTGAGGACAATGAGACTGGAGGCGCGTGCACGAGCCGACACCATGTTTACTTTCTCCCTCTTTGAACGAAAACAACGACTCCCGGTCGGAATATTATCGCTTTTTTACGAGAAAAATAGCATAAAAATTTATTTTAAACAGCGTTTGACATGCTTCGAAGTACGGTAATGGAATATTTTGAATTTTTTTGTCACAAAACGCGTCGGGCGCGTCACCCTTCTTTACCCTTCGGATAGTGTCTTGAACGCACGAACAAAACGCCACTATTTGGATATAACTATGGATTATTTTGAACCAAACCAACATTTGATATTGAACACATTTTGACGATGAAAGGCAAAGGTAATCAAACTTTTCTAATAGTAAATCGGAGTTTGGTGAGTACCACACTTCGTGGGTGTCAAAATAGCTAGCCTGTGATGGCCGGGCTATCTACTCAGAATATTGCAAAATGTGCTTTCACCGAAAAGCTATTTTAAAATCGGACATAGGGAGTGCATAAAGGAGTTCTGTATCTATAATTCTTAAAATAATTGTTATGTTTTTTGTGAACGTTTATCGTGAGTAATTTAGTAAATTCACCGGAAGTGTTCGGTGGGAATGCTAGTCACATGCTAGTCACATGCTAATGTAAAAAGCTGTTTTTGATATAAATATGAAGTTGATTGAACAAAACATGCATGTATTGTATAACATAATGTCCTATGAGTGTCATCTGATGAAGATCATCAAAGGTTAGTGCTGCATTTAGCTGTGGTTTTGGTTTTTGTGACATTATATGCTAGCTTGAAAAATGGGTGTCTGATTATTTCTGGCTGGGTACTCTGCTGACATAATCTAATGTTTTGCTTTCGTTGTAAAGCCTTTTTGAAATCAGACAGTGTGGTTAGATTAACGAGAGTCTTGTCTTTAAAATGATGTTTGAGAAATTGAAGTAATAGCATTTCTAAGGTATTTAAATATCGCGCCACGGGATTACACTGGCTGTTGAGTAGGTGGGACGCAAGCGTCCCACTGGCCCAGAGAGGTTAACGAACGCTGAGCCTTGATCCGTCTCGTACAACAACCATGACAGAATATCTCACCATACAAGGACCAAGCAGCGTGTTCACGAGGTAAAGGAGTTTTGGACATGGGAGGAAGTCATGGGAGGACACGAGACCGTTCCTTCGCGGGAGTTGCAAAGCAGCATAGAGGGACAGCGACGACGCCAGGGACCGCGGCCACAGACACCCAAGATTTTTTTGGGTGGGGGGTTACATGGAGCTGTCGGCTGAGCAGAGGAGAGTGCCAGAGCCCGAATGGCAGATGGTAAAGGAATTCAATGAGGGATACCAGAGAGAGGTGGAGGCGAGGTGTATGCTGCAGCGCAGGCATACTGAAGAGCGGGTCATCAGTCCGGTGCCATCTGTGCCAGCTCCTCGCACTCGCCCTAAAGAGCCAGAGACCGTCAGGGAGCCGATGGAGAAGTTGGGAGAGAGAGAGAGGAGAGAGATGTTGTGCAGGTGTGTTCTGCTCAACATTCAACCTCAAGAGCCTGTCAGCAGTCCGGTGCCACCTGTGCCGGCTCCTTGCACCAGGCTGCTAGTGCGCCTCCCCAGTCCGGTACTTCCTGTGCCAGCTCCCCGCACTCGCCCTGAAGTGCGTGTCACCGGTCCGGTGCCACCTGTGCCGGCTCCACGCACCAGGCCTCCAGTGAGCCTCCCCAGCCCAGTACGTCCTGTGCCAGCTCCACGCACTAGGCTTTCAGTGCTCCTCTACAGCCCGGAACCTCCAGCGATGGTTTACAGTCCAGAGCTTCCAGCGACGGTTCACAGTCCGGAGCTTGCAGCGACGGTCCACATTCCGGAACTTCCAGTGACGGTCAATGGCCCGGAGCCTGCAGTGATTGTCAATGGCCCGGTGCTTCCAGTGATGGTCAACGGTCCGGAGAGTCCAGGCACGGTGTCCAGTCCCGCTCCAAGGTCGGAGCCTTCCTCTGCGCCGGTGCCCAGTCCAGGCACGGCGGCCAACCCAGCTCCATGGCCAGAGCCTTCCTCTGCACCGGTGCCCAGTCCAGGCACGACCTCCAGTCCCACTCCAGGGCCGGAGTCTTCCTCTGTGCCAGTGCCCAGTCCAGGCGCGGCGTCCAGTCCCACGCCAAGGCCGGAGCCTTCCTCTGCGCCGGTGCCCATTCCAGGCACGGCGGCCAACTCAGCTGCATGGCCGGAGCCTTCCTCTGGGCTGATGTCCAGTCCAGGCACGGCGTTCAGCCCGGCGCCAGGGCCGGATCCGGGGTCTGGGCGGGGGCTACAACCTGCACCGGAGCCGCCACCGACACTAGTCACCCCCCCACCCCCCCAGTTAGTTTCAGGTTTTGCGGTCGGAGTCCGCACCTTTGGGGGGGTACTGTCACACCCTGACCATAGAAAGCCCTTGGTTCTCTATGGTGTAGTAGGTCAGGGTGTGACTAGGGGGTGTTCTAATTCAATATGTTGGTGTTTTGTATGGTTCCCAATTAGATGCAGCTGGTAATCATTGCCTCTAATTTGGGATCATATTTAGGTAGCCATTTTTCCCACCTGTGTTTGTTGGATATTGTTTGTATTGGTGCTTGTGTCACCACGTAGTCACGTTGTGTTGCTTGTTGATTGTTTTGGTTAAAACCTCTTACATCTAGATGTTCCGCTAGCGGGAACGCCTCGCCAATATCCAATGATAGGGCGTGGCGCGAATTACAAACTCCTCAAAAATCCCAAAACTTCAATTTTTCATACATATGACTATTTTACACCATTTTAAAGACAAGACTCTCCTTTATCTAACCACATTGTCTGATTTCAAAAAGGCTTTTCGGTGAAAGCACATTTTGCAATATTCTGAGTAGATAGTCCGGCCATCACAGGCTAGCTATTTTGACACCCACCAAGTTTGGCACTCACCAAACTCAGATTTACTATAAGAAAAATTGGATTACCTTTGCTGTTCTTCATCAGAATGCACTCCCAGGACTTCTACTTCATCTTCAATGTTGTTTTGGTTCCAAATAATCCATAGTTATATCCAAATAGCGGCGTTTTGTTCTTGCGTTCAAGACACTATCCCAAGGGTGACGCGCCGGCGCATATCGTGACAAAAAAATTCAAAATATTCCATTACCGTACTTCGAAGCATGTCAAACGCTGTTTAAAATCTATTTTTATTCGATTTTCTCGTAAAATAGCGATAATATTCCGACCGGGAGACGTTGTTTTCGTTCAAAGACTGAAAGAAGAAAATGGTGTCTTCACGTGCAGACGCACGCCCGTGTCATTGTTCTCAGATCGACCACTTTCCAAATGCGCTACTGTTTTTCGGCCAGGGACTGCAGAGTCATCATTCCCCATTCTGGCGCCTTCTGAGAGCCTATGGGAGCCTTAGAAAATGTCACGTTACAGCAGAGATCCTATAGAAGGCCAAGAAATGATCAGAGAGGGCACTTCCTGTATGGAATCTTCTCAGATTTTGGCCTGCCATATGAGTTCTGTTATACTCACAGACACCATTCAAACAGTTTTAGAAACTTTAGGGTGTTTTCCATCCAAATCAAACAGTTATATGCATATTCATATTCATCAAACAGTAATATGTTTTTTATCCGGACGTGAAAATATTGCCCCCTATCCTAAACAGGTTAAAGAAGTTTCACTTTAAGTTCCACATATTTATTTAAAGTGAGTCTTCTTTAACCAAAACAATAAACAAGCAACACAACGTGACTACGTGGTGACACAAGCACCAATACAAACAATATCCCACAAACACAGGTGGGAAAAATGGCTATCTAAATATGATCCCCAAATTGAGGCACCGACTACCAGCTGCCTCTAATTGGGAACCATACAAAACACCAACATAGAAATATTGAACTAGAACACCCCCTAGTCACGCTCTCTATGGTCAGGGCGTGACAGTTTTAACATGTATTGACTCAGGGAGCTGAATACTTGTGCAGTATCTATATTTTAGTTATACATATATATATATATATATATATACACTGCTCAAGGAAATAAAGGGAACACTTAAACAACACAATGTAACTCCAAGTCAATCACACTTCTGTGAAATCAAACTGTCCACTTAGGAAGCAACACTGATTGACAATACATTTCACATGCTGTTGTGCAAATGGAATAGACAACAGGTGGAAATTATAGGCAATTAGCAAGACACCCCCAATAAAGGAGTGGTTCTGCTGGTGGGGACCACAGACCACTTCTCAGTTCCTATGCTTCCTGGCTGATGTTTTGGTCACTTTTGAATGCTGGCGGTGCTTTCACTCTAGTGGTAGCATGAGACAGAGTCTACAACCCACACAAGTGGCTCAGGTAGTGCAGCTCATCCAGGATGGCACATCAATGCGAGCTGTGGCAAGAAGGTTTGCTGTGTCTGTCGGCGTAGTGTCCAGAGCATGGAGGCGCTACCAGGAGACAGGCCAGTACATCAGGAGACGTGGAGGAGGCCGTAGGAGGGCAACAACCCAGCAGCAGGACCGCTACCTCTGCCTTTGTGCAAGGAGGAGCAGGAGAAGCACTGCCAGAGCCCTGCAAAATGACCTCCAGCAGGCCACAAATGTGCATGTGTCTGCTCAAACGGTCAGAAACAGACTCCATGAGGGTGGTATGAGGGCCCGACGTCCACAGGTGGGGGTTGTGCTTACAGCCCAACACTGTGCAAGACATTTGGCATTTGCCAGAGAACACCAAGATTGGCAAATTCGCCACTGGCGCCCTGTGCTCTTCACAGATGAAAGCAGGTTCACACTGAGCATGTGACAGACGTGACAGAGTCTGGAGACGCCGTGGAGAACGTTCTGCTGCCTGCAACATCCTCCAGCATGACCGGTTTGGCGGTGGGTCAGTCATGGTGTGGGGTGGCATTTCTTTGGGGGGCCGCACAGCCCTCCATGTGCTCGCCAGAGGTAGCCTGACTGCCATTAGGTACCGAGATGAGATCCTCAGACCCCTTGTGAGACCATATGCTGGTGCGGTTGGCCCTGGGTTCCTCCTAATGCAAGACAATGCTAGACCTCATGTGGCTGGAGTGTGTCAGCAGTTCCTGCAAGAGGAAGGCATTGATGCTATGGACTGGCCCGCCCGTTCCCCAGACCTGAATCCAATTGAGCACATCTGGGACATCATGTCTCGCTCCATCCACCAATGCCACGTTGCACCACAGACTGTCCAGGAGTTGGCGGATGCTTTAGTCCAGGTCTGGGAGGAGATCCCTCAGGAGACCATCCGCCACCTCATCAGGAGCATGCCCAGGCGTTGTAGGGAGGTTATACATGCACGTGGAGGCCACACACACACCACTGAGCCTCATTTTGACTTGTTTTAAGGGCATTACATCAAAGTTGGATCAGCCTGTAGTGTGGTTTTCCACTTTAATTTTGAGTGTGACTCCAAATCCAGACCTCCATGGGTTGATAAATTGGATTTCCATTGATTATTTTTGTGTGATTTTGTTGTCAGCATATTCAACTATGTAAAGAAAAAAGTATTTAATAAGATTATTTCTTTCATTCAGATCTAGGATGTGTTGTTTAAGTGTTCCCTTTATATTTTTGAGCAGTATATATATAAAAAGCTATAAAAATACTTCAAATGATTCTTCCACTTTCACATTAGAGTGTTTTGTATAGATTGTTGACAAAAAATGACAATTAAATACATTTTAATCCCACTTTGCAACACAGTATGATGTAAAGATTTCCAAGGTGTCTGAATACTTTTGCAAGCACTGTATGTGAAACAGATTAGCAGAAATGTGGGATTTAGTCACATTTGCAAAAACAAACCTTGTGTATTGGTAACATTAGTAAGTAGCCTAGTCATGAATGTGATGATCATGCAATATTGACACTCTACATTTGAGACAGACCAAGTGAATGGGAACAAAATATACTTTGAATTTTGTGATTTAAATACATCCATCTGGTGTCTAAGTTTACCTATTTTAACAAATGCTATTGGATGTTGGAGAAAAAGTTTAAAACCATGATAGGCTGATGCAGAATTTGTTACAGGGAATCATCACGGACACCTATTGATGTTAGCATAGGGCTAAATGTACCAGGTTGTCCGATGGGAACAGCTAACGTGTAGCCTTTGATCACCTGCAACTACGTTGAAGATTGACTGATGCTTAAACTTCAACTTTTTCTCACGTTTGCAAGTATGGCCCCACAGAGACCCATGCCGAAAAGCAGACAGTAGTAGACAATGGGAGAGGAACTCAAGCTCAAAAACAACGTCTTAAACATTACACCAAGAGAAAAATATGTATTGTGCCGAGGGTGACACTGGTTTTTAAGTCGCAGACCAAGAGGGAGACTGAAGGACAGTAGGGTAAACTTGGTAAACTAACAGAACTGGAAGATGGCAGACAAACTTAACAACAAAGGTGGCCATAGTCCACCACCAGGATAATCTCGTCTACCAGCCGGCTCTTTCTATATGCGATAGCAATTGAGACTGGGAACGGGATTGGGGTTGTGTTGATTAGGCAAAATTGTTAGCATATTTTGCAATCAAAACAAGTATAACCATGTATTTTTTAACATGTTCTGGCACTCACCCACACTGATTGTTTGCATGAGGAACGAGGAAAAGCCTAGCATTGAGGATGAGGTTAAAACAGTCATCTTGGATAAACAAAACACACACTTACATGGGAAAAATAACTGACTTTTCCATGTAAGGGTGTGTTGTGTTCGTCAATTACTGATTTAACCTAATCCTTATTACTAGGCTTTTCCTCATTCCTCATCCAAAAAATCTATATATGTCGATTTCAATAAAGTATTTTTGTCTGAAGTACAGCTACACCATCCAAGCTGATCCGAGACCAGACCCTTGCCCCTTACAGAAATATCTCTCACTGCACGTTGTGAGCCACACTCAGAAACAGACTAATCAATTTTATTGACAGGACATGACGGTAACATGGCATGAGGCAAGTTTGCAGGAGGAAAGTTGGCAGGAGGCATGGTCCTGGTACACAGTCAGGAAATCAAAGTAAAAGAAAAAAAACATTGTAGGGTGAAAAACACACTTTTTTAATTTCCATTACCCCAAATGCAACATATGAAATGAATCAACACAATCAGTGGCGATTTTAGCATTTACAACTTGGTGGGGCAAAACATTTTTTTCGATGCATGCCAGCAAAGCCACTACACAACATGACACAGCACTAAACAATGCATTAATTTCACTATAACAGTGACAAATGGTGCCCACAAACTGTTAGGGCCTACTTAAAGCTATCCCAACAGAAGAGCTTTCTTTTCAGCACCATGGAGTGAATCCTTACCACCGCAGAGCCTTGTATGGCAGCGAAACAGTTCATTCAACCTCATTGACTGCCTTTTTAAAAAAACATGGCTGATTTGGTTGACTTGCTTAAACAAATGTGATTTCTACTGACAATTGAGATGAAGAAACTATGGCATAAGGGAAACATGAGTGAAAAAGAGGCAATCCGTAATTTAGATTAAGACATTGAGCAAGTTAGGATGGACGTACTCAACATAACGATTTGTTCAGCACTTTTGAAATGTACAGCGACAAAATTCAGAACACGGGCCCTTCTTACAGTATTCTCCCTGTATACCAAGTCAGAAATCTAGGATAAATAAAGGGTACATATTAATCAGCCAATGAAAGCACTTACAACATTCGATAATTACATTTCTCTAAAACAGGCTATAGGCTACATGTGCACCACCAAGTCAGAACAGTAGGCAAAGTTATGAAGGGGAAAGGGACCAAATTATTAGGGTGAGGCACATGGGCTACTAACAGCATACTACACAACATATTATTACACTTATTATTACTGTCTTAGCTACAGTATACATATCTCCCTAGCATATTACATAATTTATGCAGCAGCATACAAAACATTTTTGGACTCACTGTTGTGATGTGCTCACTTGAACAGGAAGGTGGCGCGGCAGTCCATCTTGTGATAACATTTTGGCATGAAACTTTGTCATCAAAGTCTGGCATTCTCTGGATATATGGTGCTTTCAAGACAACTGGGAACATTTCAGGTTTTGTATGGATACCAGCCTCCTCTGTTTCCAGATCAGGAGATTGAAGTGGTGGATCAATCCGCTTAATGTTTCATCTCTCGTTTCCGCCGGACCTGGAAGAGGGCTCGGTCATTGCTCCAGAGGTTCTCAGCACGGGTTCAACGACAGGCCAACTGTCATCGCCGTTCGAGTCCTCTCCTGCGTCTAGGCCAGACAGTCTGGTTGTGTACTATGGATCTGCCTCTACACGTGGAATCAAGGAAGTTGGTACGTTGGGCCAGTCAAGGTTCTATGGCGCATTAATCCAGTGGCCTATCGTCTTAATTTTCCCCACTCCATGAGGGTTCATCCCACTTCCACATCTCCAGACTCAAGCCTGTGGTGTTCAGTCCTCTGGTTCCGGCCACTCGGGCTCCACCTCTGCCTCGCATGATAGTGGGACAGCCAGCCTACACTGTGCAACGCATCCTCTCCAGTCGCCAGTTCCGGCGTGGGACTCAGTATCTCTTGGATTCGGAAGGTTACGGTCCTGAGGAGCGATCCTGGGTTCAAGCTCGAGACATTCTGGACCCCGGACTCATTCGGGATTTCCATCGCCGTTCAGCTACCCTTAAGGGGGGGTCCTGTACCAGTTTCTCTTTTATTTGATTGTTGTTTCCTTAGGTTACCGCTGGAGGCCACCCTTACCTTGTTTTCTGGTTTCCAGTTTACCCTGATTATTACTTATTGGATTCACCTGTGCTTAATTACCTTCTCTGTTCACCTGGTTGCCTTGTTATTTAGGTCCTCAGTTGGCCTGTATCTGTGCTTAGAGCTCATGTTTTACTAGTGTGCTCTTGTGCGGTTGCCTTGTTTCTGTTAAGACTCTAAGTAAAAGATCTGGATTTACAAGCATTATTGTTACACCTAATGGGTTAAACTACTAAGGTATGTCGCAGCTAAAGGTATGTACAGATGCAGTCAAATATAGTGCATGATTCAATATTTCTTGTAAAATAAGTTGACATTTAAAAAAACTTAGATTATTAAAAACATTTTTTTGGTGGGGATGTTGGAGGCACTTCCTGGCAAGCTGCCCTGGATCAAGTAACAAAATGCTCATACAGAAATATACAATGTAGAACTGAACACTTTTTTTTTTGTCATGGAAAAAAGGGAATCATGTCAGCTCTATACTAGACATGTCTCTCTGCTCCTGAAGGCAACCCAGGTGCTCATTGTGTTGGCAATGTCTGTTCTTTACATATCATGTACATGTGTACCATACAGACGCCATTCAAGCAATTATTATTGATTATTTATATGTATGTGAAAGTACATTGTGTCTGGCACACTGTTTTGCTCTGTGTGGTTCAGTTGGTAAGATTGTAGCACTAGTAACGCCAGGGTCGTGGGTTCAATTTTCACTGGTGCCACCAATGTGAAAATGTATATACACATTATTGTACGTCACTTTGGATAAATGTGTCTGCTCAATGTGGACATTACATTACATACAGTACATTAGCCCTTCTGACTCCAGAACACATTTTGCTGACTTAACACAGATTTGAAAGAGTTACCTGATTTGTCCAAAAATGGCATCTGAGACCCATCAGAATATTTCTAATCATGTGAATCATTCAGTTGGCAACATGATGCTGCTTCCTGTTAGGTGGAGAAGAGGTCATGAAAGTGGTCCTCCATTGTGGCAGTCAGTGGTAATAGATAAACAACACCACACGGTGAGCTGGAAGGAAGAGTATTTCTGGAAGGCTACATTTGAAAAGAATGGAGGACAGACCTGGGCTTGAGTTGTTATTTATAGCAAATATGCCAGGTTATGTTTAAGACTGCTGTGAACGAAGGTTGCTATTTTCTGCCATGCTATTTACTGTTTGACTATGGTGAAGGGGAGTGCTGAAAAGTTATAGGCTCAGTATCCAAGGAAACTGGCTGAGGAAGCTAGAGTCAATGCTAATGTTGTGCAATCAAAATAGGGTAGAAAATAATTGGTCTGAACATGGACACAAATCTTAGGCAGATGGAGAATGGCTGCTTTTGGAATTGGGTTGTCTTGCAATTATCTTTTTGTTTTGGCAGTGTATGTCAACAATTATCCTTTTTATAGAGGTGTCAATTACAATTTAAATTCACACACGTCTGTGCATATTCAATCTGTGGTAATATTGGCTTAATTGGATGGTAGGAAATATGATTAAACATATGAGCCTATATAAAACAAGTGGGCTATAATTCTCTAGAGATTCTCTAGACGCTCGTATTGCAATGAGAATATCTTTGATATTCTGATTGAAGCTGTTAAGAAAATCTTGATGAATGCCAATCTGAGCATTTTGAAGATTAAATGCACTGACTTAGCTAGAGTGTCTTTGAAGTAAATTGTCTCTATGGGAAATAGCAAATATACAGTGCATTCAGAAAGTATTCAGACCCTTAGACTTTTTCCACATTTTGTTCCACATGTTACAGCCTTATTCTAAAATTAAATGTTTTTTTCCCCTCAAATCTACACACAAAACCCCATAATGACAAAGCAAAAACAGGTTTCTTGAAATGTTTGCATATGTATTCAGTACTTTGTTGAAGCAACTTTGGCAGTAATTACAGCCTCGAGACTTCTTGGTTTTGGCCCAACAAGCTTGGCACACCTGTATTTGGGAAGTTTCTCCCATTCTTCTCTGCAGATCCTCTCACGCTCTGTCAGGTTGGATGGGGAGCGTTGCTGCACAGCTATTTTCAGGTCTTTCCAGAGATGTCCATCTGGTTCAAGTCCAGGCTCTGGCCCCTCAAGGACATTCAGAGACTTGTCCTGAAGCCAATCCTGCATTGTGTTGGCTGTGTGATTAGGGTTGTTGTCCTGTTGGAAGGTAAACTTTCGCCCCAGTCTGAGGTCCTCATCAAGGATCTCTGTACTTTGCTCCGTTCATCTTTCCCTTCATGGTCAAATAGCCCTTACACAGCATGGATGTGTGTTGAGTCATTGTCCTGTTGAAAACAAATTATAGTCCCACTAAGCGCAAACCATGTAGAATGCTGTGGTAGCCATACTGGTTAAGTGTGCCTTGAATTCTAAATAAATCACAATGTCACCAGCAAAGCACCATCACACCTGCTCCTCCATGCTTCACAGTGGGAACCACACATCCGGAGATCATCTGTTCACCTAGTCTACATCTCACAAAAACACAGCGGTTGGAACAAACTCTCAAATTTGGACTCATGAGACAAAAGGACCGATTTCCACCGGTCTAATGTCCATTGCTCGTATTTCTTGGCCCAAGCAAGTCCCTTCTTATTATTGGTGTCCTTTAGTAGTGTTTGTTTTTTCCAGCAATTCACCCATGAAAGCCTGATTCATGCAGTCTTCTCTGAACAGTTGATATTAAGGACAACAAAGTCAAGGTATTGGAGTGGCCATAGCAAAGCCCTGACCTCAATGCTATAGAACATTTGTGGGCAGAACTGAAAAAGTGTGTGCGAGCAAGGAGGCCAACAAACCTGACTCAGTTACACCAGCTCTGTTAGGAGGAATGGGCCAAAATTCACCCAACTTATTGTGGGAAGCTTGTGGAAGGCTACCCTAAACGTTTGACCCAATTTAAAGGCAATGCTACCAAATACTTATTGAGTGTATGTAAACCTCTGACCCACTGCGAATGTGAGAAAAGGAAGAAAAGCTGAAATAAAAAACTCTAAATCTACTATTATTCTGACATTTCACCTTCTTAAAATAAAGTGGTGATCCTAACTGACCTAAAACAGGGGAATTTTACTAGGAGTAAATGTCAGTATTTATGAAAAACTGAGTTTAAATGTATTTGGCTAAGGTGTATGTAAACTTCCGACTTCAACTGTATATACAGTATTTAGCTGCTATTTATAAACTTTTATAAAAATGATTCATCAAATAGCCTTACAATGAGCAAAAAAGTAGTCAGCTTGAGGATACATTTTGCCATGATTTATTGTTGAACTCAGCAGGTTTTGTTTGGTTAATAGCCTACAGAAATGTGCTGCAATCAAGGTAAAGAGCTTCCTATACAGTTCATGTCTTTCTGTAAACTGCTGAGGCCAGCAAATAAAGACAATGTGAGGGGAACAATAAAGATGTTGCAGAACTGCTAGATTTGAAGCACCACTCCCTTCTGCCCAGTTTTCCTGATGTTGCTATGGCAAGTTGTTTTTCACCATCCCTTTAACTCTCACTTCTGAGGAGAGATTGTTTTCTAAACTAAGGGCTCTTTTCAATCCACATCGTTGAAGTTCAGCTTTACAGCATTATTGAAATGTAAAGGCAATGTTCCTGCTTTAGAGGAGAGGCTTTTACGGTAAACACTGCCTATGTGACTTGTTTCAGGAAACCAGGCATATGTCACGCGTCTTTACTTCACAGGAGAGGCATTTGAACATAACACATTTTGATTTAAAAAAAAAAAATTTGGGCAGAAAAGCATTCTGGAACGTGAACTTTCATGTGCCATAATAACAAACGTGTATGCCATCTGTAAATACAAATAAAAGTGTTAAATTACAAGACTAGTTTGTTTAGCCACAGAAAAAGCCAGGGACCTTCCCTCTACCCATAATTGGCTGAGATAATGGATGGGCTGGACATGTCGAGAGATGAGTTTGGATTGTTCTGCCATGTAGCACGCTTCTGCTATAACATGAGCTGGTCAGTATGTGTAGGTAATCCTTTCTAACGCATTTAAAAAAAAAGATATCACATACAACTGCATAAGTGATTCTCTCCACTTTCTGGAGGACCGAGTTTTGAAATCAGTGGAATGCCCGGTGTAATTAGAGTATGATCGCTAAGGAGATGGAGAAAATTCTGGTGTTTGATTTGCAAATATGCAGAGGGAGTCGAAAGAGAACACAGAAGGCTGTTGTATAAAATAACTGTCTCTCGATTACATCTTTATACTATGGGCAACCATGACATCCGTGCTGGAGGAAAAAGCGTCCATCCATGTATACGGGTAAGAATCTAGCTAGCTAGATTTTCAGTTATTATATGATTTTGTCAGTCGTTTTCATTTCAAGTTAGAGTAACGTTAGCTAGCTAGCTATCTGGCTGGATCACGTATGATCTGTGGCGTAATATTATTTGTATCTCATAGGCACTCGCATTGCTAGCTATAGCCTAATGTTAGCTAACATTGAGCCTGGTTGATTAGCCACCTGCAAATTCATGCAGGGTAGTAATGTTATGAGTTGGGATTAAAGTTCATTGTTTAGCTAGCTAGCTACATGTCTAAATAAAATTATCCACTATGCAATTTAACATTTCACTACACCTTCTGTATCCTGTGCATGTGAAAAATAAACGTGTATTTTATTTGATATAGTATGTGCTTACCAGAGACGGTAATGTGAAGAACATGACCTGTACCAAAGTCAAATTAAGATATAATGTTAGGCCAACATCGAGACAGTGTCCAAGTTCTGAAAACGCACACTCCCTGCTTTTACACACACACACACACCCCCACACCCACAGAGATCCTCCTTTCAATAGCAAGGAGAAGTTGTTTACCTCTGTGAGCAGCAGTATTGCATTAGATAGGGGCCTGTCTGTGGCGTTGGTTATGGATTTAGGCTTCATCACTGTGGCATCTCTCTTAGCGTTGATTTATAATTCCCAGAAGCCCGTAATTAAGCGGTGTGCATGAAAAGGCTCATTTCCCTCCTCCACTTCCTTTCTTTATTTCTGAATGACTGAGGGCTATATTTACTGACCACTGGTGCGGGAGAGCCAGAACAGAAGCTGAGCACTCTATAAATTGCTAAGCTCTGCTACATAATTTGTAGCAAGGTCCTGCTTATGAAGCATATTTTCTATTTGCTCTTGTTTTTTAATGGTCTCTTCTCTCCTGTCTAATCGCAGCATGCAGGATATTAATTTGGGAGCTGTGACTTTGATGACTTTGTTGCAGTTTTTTAATAAACACAACATCTCCATCAGCTGTGCTTTCCTTTTTTGAGAAGTTATGACCGCTGCCGCTAAATGTTTTTAGCTTTTGAAGGGAGATTTTTTTCACAAATTGTCGGGGAGCTCCTGGCTCTGAGGGAGTGTAATTGTTTTATTAAAACCACAAAAGAACTGCAACCCTGAAGTGTCAGATTTTGATGTTGTCTAACAAGCAAGAGTATATTAATGCAAATAACTGCTACACATACACACACTTCTGCCATGTCATGAGCATACCTGGACCACCTATTGAGACATGCCTTTTGTTAAGTAAATCAGGTGATAAATGAGTTGAATAGGAGACTGGAGTAGGACTTTAACCTTTTTTGAGGTTTCCTCAGATGCTGCTGTTGGCACACTGTGGTGCTTAGACAGGATGCATTTGTTTCCATCTTAATTGATTTGAGTTCCTAGTATGGAGGGCCACATACAGGATACTGTGTTGGTGAATGCCAAGTGTGGAATGCATCATACAATAGATAAATGTAGAGTTGTATATAGTATACTTAAGATACAACCTATTTAGAAGAACTTGAGTCAAAGTATGCTCAGCCTTTACCAATGCAAATGTATAGCGGTCCTACTTTTTACCGAATTGAAGCATATTCACCTGGATATTTCACTATTAAAACAAACTTTGTCAAACGTTTTCATAACTTGGGAGTGTCCTATCGAGTTGTATCAATGTTTCACTGTATTTATTCCATAATTCTTTAACACCTCTGTAGTCTTATTTCCTGTTTGGCATTTCTTTACTTACCATTTTAAATGTGATCCTGCGGGCTCTCGTGGTAATTGGGACCGATCTTACTGGACTTCGGCCAAAAACAGGAAGCACATTTCATCTGGTTCAGCATTCGACTGTAGCAAATTTCCAATGCTAAGTAGATAAAGTGAAATGGATATATGAATTCAAGGATGAAAAACAAAACATGTACAGCTTCCCTAAGATTTAAAAATTAATTCCATCACGTTTTTTTGTTGCAAATTTGAAGTCGTTTTTTATAGAGGTTTCAGTGCAATAAATAAAATAAATGCAGTGGGACATGGACACAATTCGACTTTAGGAGACTCCCAAAACGTTTTACAAAGTTTGTTTCAAGGGCAAAATACCCTTGTATTTGTAATGCATTACTTGCCTAGCCACCACAGAATAACATTGCCATTGAATCCACCCAAACAAAGATATTATATTTGCAAACAGTGACTGAATCACACATTGAAGTCAACTCAAGGTAACATGATGCCAAGTCATTCAGATAATTGAACGAGAGGCCACTTAGAATATCATTGTATAGCAAATCATTCAGGGAGACCAATAACAGACAATAAGACTTAGGCCAACAGCCACTGACATTTTATTTTGTAAATTAATAAAAATCTGCCAAAATAAATAGCAACCTCTTGCTCCTTCCTTGACTTTTCCTGAATATGTACATTTGACATTGCTTAGTTGTCAGAATTTTTAAATCACAAACAGACTCCAAAAATAGTTATTAGCTCACAATCTCTGTATTGTTGTTTAAAGATGGGCCATTACCAGTAATATTCAGGACCAGAAGGACAGCTTGTTAAAATGGGCTAAACTGATCTTTCTGGGGAAGGCTCTACTTCTTTATCATTCAATCAAAAATTGCTAAGTAGATAAAGTGAAATTGATATATGAATTCAAGGATGGAAAACAAAACACGTACAGCCTCCCTAGGAATTCATTTTTAAATCTATCAATCTGAGATGGAATTCCTCCTCAGTCACGACCATCTTCAAGGAAATCTGCGGTGATTGAATGAGGTATTACGGCAGGTAGAGGCAGCAGGCCCAAGAGTTATGGCCCAACATGGTTCAGCAAGTGTGTAACAACGGGATTGTTGCTGTCCTGTTTGACTGAGCAGTTCATATGCATATGCACATGCACTGACACAAACATAGCACACAGCATACACTGAGCACTAAGATTTTCTGTTATCTATGTCTTCCTGAGTTTGTGTGACCGGGGGGTTGTGGCCCAGTACCCAGTAGAGGGTAATGATATTCCTCTTCCCCTCCAATGTTTTTTAATCATGCACCATTATTTATGAAAAGATAGTGGCGGTGCTGGGCTGCTGTGGCTTCGGGCGTCATAGTGTAATGAATACTCAGGGACATAAAAGTGCAGAATCAGGTGCAGAGCGCGGCAGATGTCTATTAAGCCTTCGCAGAAGGCAGGAATCATGGTCACAGGCAGGTAATGGTCAAGCACAGGTAGGCAGTCAAAAACAAACAGAATGAACTGAACTAAATAAGGAGCTGATGAGACCAGGTGAGAAACGAACACTGGTGAAATCAATGAACAAAAATGAAAGACAGGGCTACGTTCCAGAACACAAAGAAACAGGGCTACGTTCAAGAACTCAAAGAAAAAGAACACAAGGTTGACTAAGAAAAGACAAGCAGAACCTTACACGTTGCAGTCATGATTTGTGAAATCAGCTGTGGCAGCAGAGGGAAAGTTATTGGTACAGAATTGACTTATTGGAGTGTGCAGATGCATGTCTTTCACCCCGGGAGGAAAGAGAAGAGAGAAGGAAAGGGGGAGAGGACAGAGGTGTATACAGGGAAGAGGGGATGGGAGGAGAGAATAAATGAATGGAACAGTTTGGGAACTCGCCGAGGGCGCCCATTAATTTGTCACTGCAATAGGAGTTATCTGTGTTTTGAGATTGGATTTTGCTTTATTTTTATTGTTTTGCAGTAGGGGAGGTCTCCATGTCTGAATGGTGGTGGGAGAAGTTGACACTTAAGTGGATATGGTGCACAGAGGGAGTATGGTCGGGCGAATAAAAAGCTGGTTTGTTTTTCTGCATTGTATCCTATGGGTTAAGATTATAATGTGTACCTAATGTTGTCTACTCCCTTGCCTCTCTTGTACATGAGCTAAAATGACAAGGCAATCTCCGACTAGATTGAATTCTATGGAGGAAGTTTGCAGCCAGACTGGTACATTGGTCCTACTCACATGAAAAAATATTAAAGTATACTATGGTCAAAATACTATAGCCCTCACTGTAGTGTTTTTGTGGACTTTACTGTAGTTTCACCGTAGTGTTTTTGTGGATTTTAATATAGTATTCACTGCAGTTGATTTGTGGACTCAAGCACTCAAAAACACTACAGTGAATTAAAGTATAAATAGTGTAGTGAAAGAAATGTAAAATATACAATAGTAATTAAGTTTTTTAGCAGATTATAGTATTTACTGTAGTGTAGTAAATGGATACATTTTTGTACTTTTCCCGTATACTGTAGTATTTTCTGTAGTGTTTTTGCGGACTGTAATATTGAGTATTGACTCTTTTTGCGGACATTCCTGTTGTGTTTTCCATAGTGTTTTTGTTTTTTATTATCTTTGACATAGAAGTGGAGGCTTTCTCCTTGAAAATAACTTCTAGAGATATTAAAAGAGCACATTTTCCATAACCTGTAGGTAGGTAGGACTGGGGTCTGAGTGGATAGTTCAGAGATTTGGCTCTTTTCCATAACCTGTATGGAACACAATATATGGTCTATACTTGGCATGTCAGTTTCTCACATACAGGTTGCACAAATTGGGAAATGGTGAAGGGATTGGGCAAAGTATGTGTAAATTAGATACTGAAGTATTTACTATAGTTAAAGCGTTTTTGCGGACATTATAGTAGTATTTACTACAGAATTCAGCATTAAGTAAGTACAGTAGTATTCTATAGTAAACTGTAGTATGTTTTCATGTCGGTATGGGAGAAGGAAATACAGTGCCTTGCAAAAGTATTCATCCCCCTTGGCATTTTTCCTATTTTGTAGCATTACAACCTGTAATTTAAATAGATTTTTATTTGGATTTCATGTAATAGACATACACAAAATAGTCCAAAGCCATGAAGTGAAATGAAAAAAATTACTTCTTTCAAAAATTTGAAAAAATGGAAAAGTGGTGCATGCATATGTATTCACACCCTTTGCTATGAAGCCCCTAAATAAGATCAGGTGCAACCAATTACCTTCAGAAGTCACATAATTAGATTGCACACAGGTGGACTTTATTTGTCACATGATCTGTAACATGATCTCAGTATATATACACCTGTTCTGAAAGGCCCCAGAGTCTGCAGCACCACTAAGCAAGCGGCACCATGAAGAACAAGGAGCTCTCCAAACAGGACAGGGAAAAAGTTGTGGAGAGGTACAGATCAGGGTTGGTGGCAGCATCATGCTGTGGGGATGTTTTTCATCGGCAGGGACTAGGAAACTGGTCAGAATTGAAGGAATGATGGATGGCGCTAAAAAAAGGGAACTTAAACAGGTTTCCCCTCAATAAGTCTTCCAGAGATTTAAGACTGGGACGGAGGTTCACCTTCCAGCAGGACAATGCAAATCAATTTATAACATTTTTGACATGCGTTTTTCTGGATTTTTTGTTGTTGTTATTCTCTCTCACTGTTCAAATAAACCTACCATTAAAGTTAGACTGATAATTTATTTGTCATTTGGCAAACGTACAAAATCAGCAGGGGATCAAATACTTTTTTCCCTCACTGTTGCTGTTAAAAAAGATCTACAAATGGACAGCTTGACTTATGGACAGTATATCTTAGTTTTCAAGAATGAGTTAAATAAAATTAGATTTGTCACATCCAGCTAATACAACTTTACCATGAAAAGCTTTCTGGCGCTTTGGAAAGCCTTTTCATACTATCAATCTGGTAGAAACCAGGCCTTGTTTGTTACGTGTTTATGTTAGGGTCCTTGTCCATGTACTTTGGTTAATCTGTTGATAATAACTCAACTGGAGTTGCGTCTCTTTCTCTCTCCTCTCTCTCCTGACTTCTGAGAGTCCTTGTGGCTAGAAGCGGCTCGTGAGAAAGTGAACAGGGGAAATATACCTGTCTGGTGTTCAGAACTGGATATTGGTGAACTTGTTCTGTATAATTGGACTGGAATAGCATTGTAATTTGTGACTGGAGAGCAAGAGGCTTGACTGGTGAACTCCCATGTTAAACAATTCTTGACAAGGGAAAATACTGTTACTTCATTAGCAACCATTTGCATGTTTTATCCCCCATATAAAAAATGTTCAATTCTAAATTAAATCTAGTTCTGCTGTTATAGAAATTGGCTTATTGTTCCTTTTGGTTATTTAGAGCCTGAATGGGTTTTTGTGGCCCTTTAAGTGTTTTAGAAAAATAATTCAAGACCAGAGACTATTCATCAATAAAGCTAAACTGTAATATACCATAATTCTGTGACCTGAACATCCTTTCCTTCAAAATGGTGGTCTTGTGAGTAGATAGTCGGGCATGACGTGTGTGTGTGTTCTGAATCCTGTATCTTCCTTTCTATCAGGCTCCATCTGTGTTTCGGAGTGCTGGCTTACTCCCCAAACATCTCTTTGGACTTGTCAGTCCTGCATTCCTGGATGTTACCGACACTCTGACAGGAAATGATGCAATCAATGAAGTGGCGGGGGCACAGAGGGAGAGACGGGTGGAGTTGAACAGAAAGTGATCATGGTGATTGGCTGTCTGGACAAAGGCCAAGGCGAGGTGAAAGGAGGGAGGGGGGTTAAGGCTCCCTTGGTGCCCTTTGGAGGGGGTCAAGAAGATGCCAGCTACATGACTCCCAGTGTGTGTTGTTTGTTTGTTTGTGTTTACTTGTTTTCCTACCTTATCAGTACCCCAAAATCCTAACAATTCACCCGAATGTCCTGACAAGTTTAGAAAACTAACATTTTTGAAAAGTCAGGACTTTTTTCAAGACCTGAATTTGTTAAAATTGTATTTAAAGCTTAAGGTTTAGGTTTTGGGGTTAAGGTTAGGGTTAGGGGTTAGGAAAAATTGGATTTGTAATGGTCAAGCATTTGGACTCCCCAAAAAGTCCAAAAATTACACGAAAATAAAGCGGTGTACATGCATCTGTGCAAATGTGTGTGTGTGTATGCATGCTAAGTGTGTGAATGTGTGTAAGTGCCTAGCGTGAGGTAACACTCCAACCTTTCACACTGAGAGCAGTCATCCCACTGAGCGTCATTTGGAGGGGGATGGTGATGGTGCTTTCTGGTTGCGGTTTCAATTAAGCCATTGAGTGTGTGGAGAGCCTGTCACTGTCTGTTCAATGCCACATGGGCTGCATTTATACAGGCAACCCAATTCTGATCTTTTTTTACTAATTGGTATTTTGACCAATTCGATCAGCTTTTTCAAAGCTCTTATGTGATCGGTCAAAAGACCAATTAGTGGAAAAAAATAGAGATACAGAGGTCTATGATGAGGAGTGTAGACAACAGGTGGGAGTCATTAGCGAGGATACCGGCCCAGTCTTTGGAAGCTAGTCTAATGCCTGTCAAAATACCAGACTTTGTAATGAGATGTTGCAACTCCTTGTTGCATATTGTGAGCTGGTTGAACATTGTGCAACTGTAATCAGTGGCACACCGAGTCAGACCCAATTCCAGTTGAAAATGGTCCGTTTCCTCTTTTACTGTACTGAACTAAATTCAGAAGTATATTTTGTCTAGAAAGGCTTTGTCTCCAACACCTGCTAACATGCACACACTAACGTATGCACACACATACACACACATTTTTCAGGATGCATGTTTCTTTCTTTCAGAGCTTAACTGACCTTTTCATAGCAATGTTTGCTGAGAGAGATATTCTAGACAATTCTGTCTGTCATTGTATGCTGTAGCGTTAAGATTTCCCTTCACTGGAACTAAGGGGCCTAGCCCAAACCATGAAAAACAGCACCAGACCATTATTGCTTCTTCACCAAACTTTATAGTTGGCATTATGCATTGGGGCAGGTAGCGTTCTCCTGGCATCCACGAACCCAGATTCGTCCTTCGGACTGCCAGATAGTAAAGCGTCCAATAGCAGCCAGCTTTACACCACTCCAGCCAACACTTGGCATTGCGCATGGTGATCTTAGGCTTGTGTGCGGCTGCTCAGCCATGGAAACCCATTTCATGAAACTCCCAACGAACAGTTCTTGTGCTGACGTTGATCCCAGATGCAGTTTGGAACTCAGTAGTGAGTGTTACAACGCACTCTACGTGCTTTAGCACTCGGCGGTCAGGCTCTGTTAACTTGTGTGGCCTACCACTTCGCGGCTGAGAGCCATTGTTGCTCCTGGACGTTTCCACTACACAAAAACAGCACTTACAGTTGACCAGGGCAGCTTCAGCAGGGCAGAAATTGAACTGACTTGTTGGAAAGGTGGCATCCTATGATGGTGCCACGCTGAAAGTCACTGAGCTCTTCAGTACGGGCCATTCTACTGACAATGTTTGTCTATGGAGATTGCATGGCTGTTTGCTCGATTTTTATACACCTGTCAGCAATGGATGTGGCTGAAATTGCCAAATCCTCAAATTCTGAAGGTGTGTCCACATACTTTTGGCCATGTAGTGTATTCCTCAACATGCTCACAACCTGCCATTGGATACAAATTATAGAATAATTGTGCATGTCAAGTTATAGTTGAATACTGTATGTAAAATTATATTTACCATCTACTTTTCTTTCTATTCAGCACTTCAAAATCAACAATTTTGAAATGTGTATCTTGTATTTTTAGCTATTGTATTAAATTGTAGTTAAAATGATGTATTGGTGACTACACAAAATGTTCTCATGATATTTCATGGAAAACTTTGACTTTTCATGAATGACTCAGCGTTGAAAGATGTGTGAAACCCCAATGAATGCACAATCAAACGTTCTGAACTTAGGGGGGCATTAAAAGTGTTATCAGTTAAGAGTTCTGTACTTAGAAAATATACCTTAAATCTGAAAAATGTGCCAAAGTGATAGAAAAAAAATGTAATTCGACTCGTCACACTGTGCCTCTCTCACTTTTTCGATGGATACAGTACGTCGATTAAGTTAATAGGGAAAGAGATAGTAAGATGGTTCGAGGTGGGAAAAAGGGACTGAAGAGGCAGATGCAGATCAGACAGCTTGGAGAACAGCATGTGACCGCGGTTGTCACTTCTCCTTCCCCCGGCCTGTACATTGGCAGAGGCCCATGGTGAGCAGATCGGTTACCTGGTCATCTGTTTAGCTCTGCTGGGGCATGAGGGGACCGGCACCGCAGGTCTCCACGGCACTTTAACGGCCAGGCAATCTGCTCGGCTTGTATCGAGCCTGCCCGTTAGTCACACTCCGAGACGCGCGCGCACACACACAGATTTGGACACGCACACTAAAAACTCAAACACGTGCATTCATACACTCACTCGCACACATGTGTGTACATGCACATACCTGTGCACGAAAACACACACTTTGTAAATCTCTGCAGGTTTCATCCCAGTTCTTCTACCCTACCCTCTTTAACACTTTTGTCAACTGAGTATGGAAAGTCAGGTGAGCACCATTCGAACAGAAACCGGGAAGAACGGATGGCATCTTCACTAAATTGTTGAACAAAATGTACTTAATTTAGGGAATTAGATTGAGGTTAAATAGCATCCAGCAGGTGTTCAAATATAATAAGAATCACTTAACCTGTCTGGGGTATGTGGGACGATTTCGTCCCACCTACGTAACAGCTACTGATATTCCAGTGGCGCGATTTTTGAATCGTTAGAAATACTATTACTTCAATTTCTCAAACATATGACTATTTCACAGCTATTTAAAGACAAGAATCTCGTTAATCTAACCCCACTGTCCGATTTCAAAAAGGCTTTACAACGAAAGCAAAACATTAGATTATGTCAGCAGAGTGCCCAGCCAGAAAAAATCAGACAGCCATTTTTCAAGCTAGCATATCATGTCACATAAACCCAAACCACAGCTAAATGCAGCACTAACCTTTGATGATCTTCATCAGATGACACACCTAGGACATTGTGTTATACAATACATGCATGTCTGTTCAATCAAGTTCATATTTATATCAAAAAACAGCTTTTTGCATTAGCATGTGACGTTCAGAAAACGCATAACCCCCGGCAAACTTACGTTGAATTTACTAACAGTTTGCTAAATTACTCACGATAAACGTTCACAAAAAGCATAACAATTATTTTAAGAATTATAGATACATTACTCCTCTATGCACTCGATATGTCCGATTTTAAAATAGCTTTTCGGATGAAGCACATTTTGCAATAATCTAAGTACATAGCCCGGCATTACAGGGCTAGCTATTTAGATACCCACCCAGGTCAGCATCCACCAAAATCACATTTCCTATAAGAAAAATGTTCTTACCTTGCTTGTTCTTCATCAGAATACACTGCCAGGACTTCTACTTCAATAACAAATGTTGGTTTGGTCCCAAATAATCCATCGTTATATCCAAACAGCGACGTTTTGTTCGTGAGTTCTAGAATGCTTCTTCCCGGTTTCGCGCATGGCGCATTGGCGTGTCAAAAATGTCTAAATATTCCATTACCGTACTTCGAAGCATGTCAACCGCTGTTTAAAACCAATTTTTATGCCATTTATGTCGTAGAGAAGTTATAATATTCCGACCGGGAGTATGCATTGAGCCTAAACAGCCGAATAAAATTTCTCCTCAGAAGCGACTCATGCACGCGCATCATTCAAAGGTCCTCGGAGCATCCACTTACAAAAGGCGATAATATGTTTCAACCTGAGGCTCCCTCGTAAACCTTCAGTTATTTCGCGGGCTCTGAGAGCCTATTGGAGCCCTGGGAATTGTCACGTTACAGCTAAGATCCTTACTTTTCAATAAAAAGATGCAAGACGCACGACTCCTTGTCAGACAGGGTACTTCCTGCTTGAAACCTTGTCAGGTTTTTGCCTGCCATAGGAGTTCTGTTATACTCACAGACACCATTCAAACAGTTTTAGAAAATTCAGAGTGTTTTCTATCCAAACCTGAACAATATGCATATTCTAGCTTCTGAGTTGGTGTAGGAGGCAGTTAAAAATGGGAACATATTTTTCCAAAATTCTCAATACTGCCCCCTAGCCCAGACAGGTTAATTACAATTTAAGACTCTAAAAACAATAATATCAGCGAACAAAGCCTACTTTTCCAGGAAGTTGACATTTTTATTTCTCGAGGTCACTACCTTCTACGTTCATTGGCAGTACGTTAGCAATCTGCATGGACCTACTTCCTCTGTGGATGTGCTCTGTGATACCACAGCGATCACATGAACACGTGTGTGTGTGTGAGAGACAGACAGACCAGGTTTATTGAAGCGTTAGATTGACGGAAGACAAGACAGAGTTGGGTATGTTTTTAAAGGAACAGCATCTTTTTTTTCTGCCTGGAAGATCGATGTTTCCATATACCCATAACTTCTGGTCAGAGTGGAATGTAATTGCATGAATCACAAAGTTCTTAGTCTACATGCATTGCATGGAGCTGTAATAGCAGCCCAAGCATATACATTTCTGTACTGTAGATACAGTGCCTTTGGAAAGTATTCAGACCCATTACATTTTTCCACATTTTGTTAGGTTACAGCCTTGTTCTAAAATGTATTAACCTCTTATGGCTAGGGGGCAGTATTTTCACGGCTGGATAAAAAACGTACCCGATTTAATCTAATTATTAGTCCTGCCCAGAAACTAGAATATGCATATAATTATTAGCTTTGGATAGAAAACACTCAAGTTTCTAAAACTGTTTGAATGGTGTCTGTGAGTATAACAGAACTCCTATGGCAGGCAAAAACCTGAGAAGGTTCTGTTCAGGAAGTACCCTGTCTGAACATTTCTTGCCCTTGTTGATTCTCTCTATCTATTACAAGGGATCTCTGCTGTTACGTGACACTTCCCACGTCTCCAATGGGCTCTCAGAGCCCGGGAAAAACAGGAATGACGTAATTCAAAGCCCTGGCTGAAACACACGAGAGCAAAAGCTAAGTGGTCTATCAGAGGAGAAAGGCTTAGGCGCGTGACCTGCCCCGCCCCCGTCTTTCGGTTTTTCCCTCAGTTTACAGACATGCAGATTCCCGGTCGGAATATTATCGCTTTTCTACGAGAAATTGAATAAAAATTGATTTTAAACAGCGGTTGACATGCTTCGAAGTACGGTAATGGAATATTTAGAATTTTTTTTGTCACGTTCTGCGCCATGCGCACGACCGTGATTTACCATTCTGATAGTGTCTGGAACGCACGAACAAAACGTCGCTGATGGAACATAACGATGGATTATTTGGGACCAAACCAACATTTGTTATTGAAGTAGAAGTCCTGGGAGTGCATTCTGACGAAGAACAGGAAAGGTAAGACCATTTTTCTTATAGGAAATGTGATTTTGGTGAAGGCTAAACTGGGTGGGTGTCTAAATAGCTAGCCCGTGATGGCTGGGCTATGTACTTAGAATATTGCAAAATATGCTTCATCCGAAAAGCTATTTTAAAATCGGACATATCGAGTGCATAGAGGAGTTCTGTATCTATAATTCTTAAAATAATTGTTATGCTTTTTGTGTACGTTTATCGTGAGTAATTTAGTAAATTGTTAGTAAATTCCCCGGAAGTTTGCGGGGGGTATGCTAGTTCTGAACGTCACATGCTAATGTAAAAAGCTGGTTTTTGATATAAATATGAACTTGATTGAACAGACATGCATGTATTGTATAACATAATGTCCTAGGCGTGTCATCTGATGAAGATCATCAAAGGTTAGTGCTGCATTTAGCTGTGGTTTTGTTTTTTGTGACATTATATGCTAGCTTGAAAAATGGGTGTTTGATTATTTCTGGCTGGGTACTCTGCTGACATAATCTAATGTTTTGCTTTCGCTGTAAAGCCTTTTTGAAATCTGTCTGCAGACCTCCATCCTTCTTCTTCACAAAAAATAAAATCGAGGAGATCGGTGAAATGGAGGACCGAATGTACCCCTGACGCAGGGATTCGGAGACATATGTCTCCATATCCACCGTCTCTGCTTGCGACAGGGGATACACATGACTCCTGTGAAGTGCAGCGTCTACCATGAGATTTATCGTACAATCCCACTGTCGATGGGGTGGTAATTGAGTCGCCTTTTGTTTACAGAAGGCGAGAGCCAAATCGGCATTTTCAGGGGGAATGCGCACGGTGGAGACCTGGTCTGGACTTTCCACCGTAGTAACACCAACGGAAACCCCTTCGGAAACCCCTTAGGTTAAATCATGTTTTACCCTCATCAATCTACCCCATAATGACAAAGCAAAAACAGGTTTTAAATAATCTGAAATATCACATAGTGTTCAACCCCTTTACTCAGTACTTTGTTGAAGCACCTTTAGCACCACATACAGCATTGAGTCTTCTTGGGTATGACGCGACGAGCTTGGCACACCTGTATCTGGGAAGTTTCTCCCATTCTTCTCTGCAGATCCTCTCAAGCTTTGTCAGGTTGGATGGGGAGCGTTGCTGTACAGCTATTTTCTGGTCTCTCCAGAGATTTTCGATCGGGTTCAAGTCCAGGCTCTGGCTGGGCCACTCAAGGACATTCAGAGACTTGTCCCGAAGCCACCACTGCATTATCTTGGCTGTGTGCTTAGGGTCATTGTCCTGTTGGAAGGTGAACCAGTCTGAGGTCCTGAGCGCTCGGGAGCGGGTTTTCATCAAGGATTTCTCTGTACTTAGGTCGATCTTGACTAGTCTCCCAGTCCCTGCCACTGAAAAACACCCCACAACATGATGCTACCACCCCCATGCTTCACCGTAGGAATGGTGCCAGGTTTCCTCCAGATGTGACGCTTGGTAGTCAGGCCAAAGAGTTCAATCTTGGTTTCATCAGACTAGAGAACCTTGTTTCTCATGGTCCGAGAGTCTTTAGGTGCCTTGTGGCAAACTCCAAGTGGGCTGTCATGTGCCTTTTTTACTGAGGAGTAGCTTCGGTCTAGCCAGCTCTAGGAAGAGTCTTGGTGGTTCCAAACTTCCTCAATTTAAGAGTGATGGAAGCCACTGTGTTCCTGGGGAGCTCTACTGACAATTCCTTCAACCTCATGGCTTGATTTTTGCTCTGACATGCACTGTCAACTGTGGAAACCTTGTATAGACAGGGGTGTGCCTTTCCAAATCATGTCCAATCAATTGAATTTACCACAGGTGGACTCCAATCAAGTTGTAGAAACATCTCAAGGATGATCAATGGAAACATAATGCACCTGAGCTCAATTACGAGTCTCTTTAGCAAAAGGTCTGAATACTTATGTAAATAAAGTATTTGTCTTTAATAAATTTGCACAAATTCCTTAACCTGTTCACTTTGTCATTATGGGCTATTGTGTGTAGATTTCTGAGTATTTTTTTGATCATTTTAGAATACGGCTGTAATGTAACAAAACATTGATAAAATCAAGGGGTTTGAATACTTTCCAAAGGCACTGTACCTATCATTGCACTGGAATATTATGAGTCTCACAGTTAAGTAATGGTTATGCTGTATGTAACATATACGTAACACGCTTTCATGGAAGGTGGCTCTGGATATTGCCTCTTGGAAGACCAAGAGTATAAATGTCCATGCAATGGCAAATAACCTGTCCAGTCAAGGCATTTAAAGGCAAGGCAGTCAATCCTTTGGTGGAAATCTCACCCCCAGATGCCTCTTACACAAGACATTATACATACCCTGCTGGTCATGACTTACTTTAAGAGAAGATAAACAAAATAATCTACCTGTCCTGTAGGCACCAAAACAGGTGTTTCACTGACCCGCCTACTTTTGTAATGATGTGGTGAGGGATGTGGATGGAGAAGGAATAGGGGGCGTGACCGCTTCCTCGATGATGTAGCTTTTCCAAGGAGAGGTGTCTGTGTGTGTGTGTGTGTGTGTGTGTGTGTGTCAGGATCTATCAGGCCCCGGTTGACTCTAATAAAAGTAACTCTGACAGTACAGATTATAGTACACCCCCACCTTCTCCCACCACCTCCAGTGCAGCACCCTCAGATGGTACCCCCTCCGGAGTCTGTTCGCTGAGCTATGTTATAATTATCTTGCCTGCCAAGTGATATTATATATCATCACGGGGGCCGGCAACTGGCCTGACTAAGTATAAAAATGTTCCAGCGTTTCATTGTTCACAGCTTAATCAGGTCAAATCCGTGGCATGTTCAATTACAGTGATTTTCCAAAGGTACTGGTTAGTGTCCGCTGGTGACAACAAATCTTGTCACACACATCAACTTCTGTATCTCTTTCGTCGTTGTCGGGAGGAAGCGGCAATTAGGTTCAGATCTCGAGTGCACTGTCAGCGGACCTTTGGGTTACATCAGTAAATGCGTCATGTTATTTAACACCGGCCAATGTTGTGCCAGATTATGGTCCTCAGTCTCTCTGACTCACCTTTAACAGAGAGCACTTCTAAAAGCCTGGTACCACGTACATGGCCTGGCAGCCAATAGAACGAAGCCATGCAGCAATGTGGCGTCAATATATACTGATGCACAGTATATAGTTTCAATGTTTCTTCTTTCTATAATTTATTCCCAAATAATTTAAGGTTTCTTTTTCAATAGATTAGCAATTATAAAATGATGAACTGATATATACTAATTTGTATTATTATTTACATTTACGTCATTTAGCAGACGCTCTTATCCAGAGTGGTGCATTCACCTTATGATATCCAGTGGAACAACCACTTTACAATAGTACATCTATATCTTTTTTTTGGGGGGGGGGGAGGCAGCAGGCAGAGGGGCCAGCAGGCTAGAGGTGGATGAACGCAGTGCCCTTGTTTGGGTGTAGGGCCTGATCAGAGCCTGACGGTGCGGAGGTGCCGTTCCCCTCACAGCTCCGTAGGCAAGCACCATGGTCTTGTAGCAGATGCGAGCTTCAACGGGAAGCCAGTGGAGTGTGCGGAGGAGCGGGGTGACGTGAGAGAACTTGGGAAGGTTGAACACCAGACGGCCTGCGGCGTTCTGGATGAGTATAGGGGTTTAATGGCACAGGCAGGGAGCCCCACAAACAGGGAGTTACAGTAATCCAGATGGGAGCTGACAAGTGCCTGGATTAGGACCTGCGCCGCTTCCTGTGTAAGGCAGGGTTGTACTCTGCGAATGTTGTATAGCATGAACCTACAGGATCGGGTCACTGCCTCGATGTTAGCGGAGAACGACAGGGTGTTGTCCAGGGTCACGCCGAGGCTCTTAGCACTCTGTGAGGAGGACACAATGGAGTTGTCCACCGTGATGGCGAGATCATGGAAAGGGCAGTCCTTCCCCGGGAGAAGAGCAGCTCCGTCTTGCCGAGGTTCAGCTTGAGGTGGTGATCCGTCATCCACACTGATATGTCTGCCAGACATGCAGAGATGCAATTCGCCACCTGGTTATCAGAAGGGGGAAAGGAGAATATTAATTGTGTGTCGTCTGCGTAGCAATGATAGGAGAGACCATGTGAGGATATGACAGAGCCAAGTGACTTGGTGTATAGCGAGAATAGGAGAAGGCCTAGAACAGAGCCCTGGGGGACACCAGTGGTGAGAGCACGTGGTGCGGAGACTGATTCTCGCCACGCCACCTGGTAGGAGCGACCTGTCAGGTAGGACGCAATCCAAGAGTGAGCCGCGCCGGAGATACCCAGCTCGGAGAGGGTGGAGAGGAGGATCTGATGGTTCACAGTATCGAAGGCAGCAGATAGGTCTAGAAGGATGAGAGCAGAGGAGAGAGAGTTAGCTTTAGCAGTGCGGAGAGCCTCCGTGACACAGAGAAGAGCAGTCTCAGTTGAATGACCAGCCTTAACCTGAGTGATTTGGATCAAGAAGGTCATTCTGAGAGAGATAGCAGGAGAGCTGGCCAAGGACGGCACGTTCAAGAGTTTTGGAGAGAAAAGAAAGAAGGGATACTGGTCTGTAGTTGTTGACATCAGAGGGATCGAGTGTAGGTTTTTTGAGAAGGGGTGCAACTCTCGCTCTCTTGAAGATGGAAGGGACGGAGCCAGCGGTCAAGGGTGAGTTGATGAGCGGGGTGAGGTAAGGGAGAAGGTCTCCGGAAATGGTCTGGAGAAGAGAGGAGGGGATAGGGTCAAGCGGGCAGGTTATTGGGCGGCCGGCTGTCACAAGACGCAAGATTTCATCTGGAGAGAGAGGGGAGAAAGAGGCATAGGGTAGGGCAATGTGAGCAGGACCAGCGGTGTCGTTTGACTTACCAAACGAGGATCGGATGTCGTCGACCTTCTTTTCAAAATGGTTGACGAAGTCATCCGCAGAGAAGGAGGAGAGGGAGGAGGATTCAGGAGGGAGGAGAAGGTGGCAAAGAGCTTCCTAGGGTTAGAGGCAGATGCTTGGAAGTTAGAGTGGTAGAAAGTGGCTTTAGCAGCAGAAACGGAGGAGAAAAATGTAGAGGGAGTGAAAAGATGCCAGGTTCGCAGGGAGGCTAGTTTTCCTCCATTTCCGCTCGGCTGCCCGGAGCCCTGTTCTGTGAGCTTGCAATGAGTCGTCAAGCCACAGAGCAGGAGGGGAGGACCAAGCCGGTCGGGAGGATGGTGGACATTGAGTCAAAGGATGCAGAAAGGGAGGAGAGGAGGGTTGAGGAGGCAGAATCGGGAGATTGATTGGAGAAGGATTGAGCAGAGGGAAGAGATGGGATGGAAGAGGAGAGAGTAGCAGGAGAGAGAGCGAGCGACGGTTGCGACGGCACAATACCATCTGAGTAGGGGCAGAGTGAGTAGTGTTGGAGGAGAGCGAGAGGGAAAAGGATACAAGGTAGTGATCGGAGACTTGGAGGGGAGTTGCAGTGAGATTAGTAGAAGAACAGCATCTCGTGAAGATGAGGTCAAGCGTATTGCCTGCCTTGTGAGTAGGGGGGACAGTGAGAGGGTGAGGTCAAAAGAGAGGAGTGGAAAGGAGGAGGCAGAGAGAAATGAGTCAAAGGTAGACATAAGGAGGTTAAAGTCACCCAGAACTGTGAGGGGTGAGCCATCCTCAGGAAAGGAACTTATCAAGGCGTCAAGCTCATTGATGAACTCTCCAAGGGAACCTGGAGGGCGATAAATGGTAAGGGTGTTAAGCTTGAATGGGCTAGTGATTGTGACAACATGGAATTCAAAGGAGGAGATAGACAGACAGATCGGTCAGGGGAGAAAGAGAGAATGTCCACTTGGGAGAGATGAGGATTCCAGTGCCACCACCCCGCTGACCAGATGCTCTCGGGGTGTGCGAGAACACGTGGTCAGACGAGGAGAGAGCAGTAGGAGTAGCAGTGTTTTCTGTGGTAATCCATGTTTCCGTTAGCGCCAAGAAGTTGAGGGACTGGAGGGTAGCATAGGCTGAGATGAACTCTGCCTTGTTGGCCGCAGACCTGCAGTTCCAGAGGCTGCCGGAGACCTGGAACTCCACGTGGGTCGTGCGCGCTGGGACCACCAGGTTAGAGTGGCAGCGGCCACGCGATGTGAAGCGTTTGTATGGCCTGTGCAGAGAGGAGAGAACAGGGATAGACCGACACATAGTTGATAGGCTACAGGAGAGGCTACGCTAATGCAAAGGCGATTGGCATGAAAATTAACTATACAACTGGGGAAGCGAGAGAGCAGGGCCTCCCTCACTAACAATTCACTGAAACACTAAAATGCTAAAATCTAACTTTTCTGGCTACCACTAGAAATTAAAATTGATGTAAACTACAGTGGTTCAATGTTTCCAGGAATAGGCTCAAACTTAGTTTATTCCGCTAGATAACTTGGTACAGTATTTTTCCGTGAAAACCCACCTAGTGCACTGTTCTATGACGCCGTAGCTAACTAGCTAACTAGCATGCTAGCATCCTATAACACACGGTTAGCACCAATACTTGGTAACAACAAGCTACCAATGGATCATTCGTGTCCGTGTCTAGTTCCTAACGCAGAAGTAATTAAACGTTGGCTAGCTAACACAAAGTCAGTCCTGCTAGCTACGCAAGTGGACTACACATCTCGAATGTTCAGAAAGTTAAGCTTACATTGCAAAAATCTTATTGACTAAAAATGATACAGCTAGCTGGTAGGGTTAGTCAACAACGCGGCCACTGCTAGCTAGCTATGTTAAAAATGTAGCTAGCTAGCTAACCTCGATAGTTACTCTGTACTACGCCTTTATCTTGATACAAAGACAACTATGTAGCTAGCTAACATTACACTAGTCAAATCGTTCCGTTGTAATGTGTATATAGTTTCTACAGTATTGCTAATTGGTAAAGTTGGCTAGCTAGCTGTGGTGTTATGGTGTTGACGCTATTTCGAAAACGGTGCGAATGAACGAATACAGCTGGCTAGCTAACCTTGTTAGTTCCTCAGAGCTACACCTTTATCCTTGATACAAAGACAGCAGAGACAACTATTTAGCTAGCTAACAATACACTAATAAAATCGTTCCAATGAAATGTAATATTACCCGTGGAGCGAGGTGCAGCACGACTACTCACTCCAGCATCCGGAAGCATCATGGCCTTTCAATGACCCTATAATTGTCTTGGTTGTAGACATATTCATGTTAAATCACTCTAATTTGGCTCCCTGACAAATGTGTGTACTCAGCCATGTGAAGTGAGTCATAGGTAATTACTTCAACTTTAGAGACATACACACAGTCCCCATGGAGAGATCTATCCCCTGAGACCTCTCTGTATCTATTTGTCCCTAGTTCAGGATATAGCTTAAATTTCTTTATCAAGGCTACATCTGTCATGCCAGTGTTCTCAGAGCCTGGAATAGACCCCAGCTTCACCACAATATCTACATCCTCCCACGCATGGTTAAGACTTTTGAAGAAATGTTGAACAAAGATTAAACAGAGGTTGGCACTTGAACAGAGGTTACCATGGAGGTTAGCAACATACACTACCGTTCAAAAGTTTGGGGTCACCCCAGTTTCAACATCAACAGTGAAGAGGTGACTCCGGGATGCTAGCCTTCTAGGCAGAGTTGCAAAGAAAAAGCCTTATCTCAGACTGGCCAATAAAAATACAAGATTAAGATGGGCAAAAGAGCAGACACTGGACAGACTAACTCTGCCTAGAATGTCAACATCCCGGAGTCGCCTCTCCACTGTTGAGGTTGAGGCTGATGTTTTGCGGGTACTATTTGATGAAGCTGCCAGTTGAGGACTTGTGAGGCGTCTGTTTCTCAAATTAGACAGTCTAATGTACTTGTCCTCTTGCTCAGTTGTGGCCTCCCGCTCTTTATATTCTGGTTAGAGCCAGTTTGCGCTGTTCTGTGAAGGGAGTAGTACACCGCGTTGTACGAGATCTTCAGTTTCTTGGCAAATTCTCGCATAGAATAGCCTTCATTTCGTAGAACAAGAATAGACTGACGAGTTTCAGAAGAAAGGTCTTTGTTTCTGTCCATTTTGAGCCTGTAATCGAACCCACAAATGTTAATGCTCCAGATACTCAACTAGTCTAAAGATGGCCAGTTTTGTTGCTTGTTCAATCGGAACAACAGCTTTCAGCTGTGCTAACATAATTGCAAAACGGTTTTCTAATGATCAATTAGCCTTTTAAAATGATAAACTTTGATTAGTTAACACAACGTGCCATTGGAACACAGGAGTGATGGTTGCTGATAATGGGCCTCTGTACGCCTATATAGATATTCCATAACAAATCTGCCATTTCCAGCAACAATAGTCATTTACAACATTAACAATGTCTACACTGTATTTCTGATAAATGTTATGTTATTTTAATGGACAAAAAAAATTCTAATTGACCCTAAACTTTTGAATGGTAGTGTATGATTTACCATGGTTTTATGTTTTCTCCTTGGTTCAGTGAAAAGATGCAGTTACGCAACAGCTATATCCCACCTCAGTCATCAACCATCAAATTATTTGTTTCTTCCATTATTCCATTCTTGAAAAGAAAATGTACAAAAAAAGGTGCAGAAATGGTATTATAGCGAATGGTGATGCAGGGAAGCAAATATGGGTCTTTGGAATGAAAGGCAAAAATCCTATGCATCATGCCAATAGGATTAGCCCACTTAGTGGGAATTGTAACATGGTTCATATGGAGAGGGTCACTACACTACCCCGTCCAAACAGGAAGCCACGTCCCTGTGCTTTGACTATCCTCAGCCCCCTCACACATCTGGGCCGTGCATTCAGATGACATCGCAGCCACCATCCCACTTCTGACACCAATTTGTTTGTCCCCGGACAGCGGCGTGGCAGGGAAGCAATCCCATGATTCTGGCGTGAAAGGCAAGCACCCTACACATCGCGCCCATATTGTTAATCCACTTCATGGGAATTGTACCTTGGCTCATATACCGAGGATCGTTACAATATGATCAGGCACGTGAATATATTGGAATGGATTCATCGGCGTAGGCAAAGCTGTAGAAAGTGGGTCAGAGGTAAGCTGAAGTGATTTTCCTCTACCTCTCCTCTGTCTACTTCTCTTTATCCTTCGCACTGTTCTTTCATTTGGAGGTGGGATTGTGTCTGGTGATTGATTGTTTTCCGGGCACAACTGTGCGAGCTCAGACAAGACGCTTATGCCTCCTCTCTGTGAGCTCTTTCCCTTGGTTTATAGCTTTATCCTTCATCTGTCTGTGTGTGTCGTGCGTGTGTAGCGTGTGTGTCTGTGCTTGCTTGCCTGCATATATGTGTGTGCACATCTTACCTTCTCTATCCAGTTGGCAATTGCATTCCTTTAGGAGCCTTTAACTCTATCATCTGGGAAATAAACTCATTTATGATAACAATCCATATAACGTTGTCTTTATGGCACCGTTGCCAATCAGAATGGCACACGGTGGATTTAAGTCATTATTTAAAGTAGAGGTAGGTGTTTAAATGAAAAGTCACCCCGTCAGGTGTCAGCATACATAAAGCCAAACACTGATTGAAATGGTATATTACTACAACATGCAGGGGACGTGGCCCCTGACAAGGTATTGAAAATCATTCTCAAGTTTGAGTTTCACTCATGGATGAGGTCTATTGTACTATTGCTAAATAAATTGTATACGTTTTCCATTCAAGTTCATCAGAATATACAGCCCGGAGTGCGGTGAGAATTCCGGCCTCGGTATTTCTCAGTTAATAATTAACTCAAATTCCTTCCATCCCTCAGTTACTGTTTTACTCGTCCATCCCATTCCCCAAATTACTCAGTTTTACAATCACAAAAAATGTATTCAGGTCTGTTTTCCAGTGAGGATGAATAACGATTGTGATGATTGCTCGACACTAATAGTAGTACAGGCTTTAAGCGTTGTTTCGTTAGGCTTGACTCGTTTTTGTAATTATGTTTTTCCACTAACCTCGCCATTATCATTTATTGCTTGAAATGGGGAATTCTAATTATTGAAGTATAAAATGCATTCTCTGGCAATATGTATTACATCTATTTAAGACTAGGATCAATTGTTCTATTTTTGTATACAGTTTGTGTATTGACATGGATGATCTCATTATCATTCCGAACCATTTTCAAACATCCTATATGCATTCAGCAACAGTATGTACCAAACATGCAGGCCATTGACACGTTCATATCCTTGAATAAACTCCAGACTACATAATCAAACACAATTGTTAAAGAACATTTAGGCCGGGATTCAATACAATCGTGGTTATAGGCATTGCCGTTTTTGAAGGAAATGTTTCAGCGTTCACAAAGTTCCTGAGAATTGCTTTAAAAGCTGCAATGCCTATAACTCGCAATCGGATTGAATGCCGGTTCAAAATGAAAATGTCTCCCAGTGTTTAATATTGTTTCTGTTGTTATGTAGAAGCACATGCAGAGGAGAGGGCTGCCTGTGTGTCTGCACACTCTACACTCAGGGTCTAAGTAGTGACAAAGGCCATAGTGTGCTTATTTGATGTGAACTCTGTGTCGTGTGTGCCTTGGCCTTTGAAGGAGCGAGAGGAGAGCAGAGGATAGGATGGAGAAGTACTGCCAGTTCTTATCACCTCATCAAGTCCTCTCTGATGTTGACCAGGTCTCTCTTGGAAAATAGATGTTATCTCAATGAGGAAAAACCTGTATAAATAAAGATATAATTATTATTTTTTTTAAACTCTGACTACTTCTGAATAGTGGATGAGTGGAAAGATAGCTTAGGACTCCATCTGCATTGATTTTTCAAAAGCAGTAAACATTGTCTGTGTGTGAATGTGTACTGTAAAATCATCTTATAGGGCTATTGTCCACCTACACATGTATAGTCTTTGTCCACAGTTTGTAGCCGGAAGGACAGAATGTTCAACAAGTTATGTTAACCTGATGACAAGGATTGCCAGAGTTTTTTTACTACTGGGTACAGAATGTACATAAAAGGAAGAAAAAAAAGAAGATAGGTCAATAACCCACTGAGTGTCCAAAACATTAAGAACACCTGCTCTTTCCATGACAGACTGACCAGGTGAATCCAGATGAAAGCTTTTATTCCTTATTGATGTCACCAGTTAAATCCACTTCAATCAGTGTAGATGAAGGTTGAGGAGACAGGTTAAAAAACAATTTTAAGCCTTGAGACAATTGTGTATGTGTGCGATTTAGAGGGTGAATGGGCAAGACAAAATATTTAATAAGTGCCTTTGATTGGGGTATGGTAGTAGGTGACAGGCGCACCCGTTTGGGTCAAGAACTGCAACGCTGCTGGGTTTTTCACGCTCAACAGTTTCCTATGTGTATCAAGAATGGTCCACCACCAAAAAAGATATCCAGCCAGTATGAATACATTTCAGATGTAGGCCTTTGAAACTTTTGACTCTTTCTTGTGTTGAATATATAACCATGTCCTCGAATTTTGTCCCTCAAAAACCAAAATAACTTGTCTGTATGTGGTTGATACCGGTTCATTTTGTGACACAAATCTCCATAGCTTTTTATCGTATCAATTATCAGCAGTCATTTTAAATTAGTGTAATTATGACTTCTTCACTCAGCGGGTCCTTTCTTAGGAAATACTTATTTTTAAAACCCTAGCCGAACACAGGACACATTCGCCCTTTGCTCAAAGCATTTTCCTAGTTCTGTTACCAAACCACCGAAAATGTTCTTAGTGCTTCACAGTAACTTGTATTTAGTCATTATTTCAAATGGCGGTATCTTCAAAACAGCAATGTGAGAAAAATGTCAGTCGCAAGATAAGTTTATCTCGCAGACACTAATTATGGCAATTTAACGAGTCACAATCAGGAGATTTGTTTAATCTTGCCAGCATCTCGTAACACAATCTCACTGGAGCCTGTTTTGGGTTGCGGGTGTTGGGGTTTAATGAAACGCAGCGTGAAGTCACCGAAAAGCAGAACACACTGACTATACGGCTTACACAAACACACTAAATGGCTATAAACTGTGATTAACACGTAATTGTCCTACTGTAGATGGAAACAGTTTTCACTGTGATATAGAGGGAGACAAGGGTTTAATTAAGATTTTGGGGGAGATGTCGGAGAAGGCTCAACAATAGGAAGACTGTCATCAAAATTTGTCAGGCTTGCAAAGGCAATTTTAACATGAAAATATTGGTGGCGCAAACTCAATCAAAAAAGCTAATATGCATCGAAACCACTTCACACACAAATGTTATAACATTCGTTTAAGATCAGTTTACTTGCCCTAGTCAAATTCAGCATGGGTCTAAAATATTGCTACATTGTTAGAGTATTGGGACACAGCCAAAACACGTCCTGAGTGCATCTGCCTACCTGTTACCAAGATGCTCTGGTTAAGAATTAAAGTTTATAAAATTACTCCCTCGGTTCATCTAGTTCAGATTTACAGTTATATGGGTATAACAGTCAAACATTAACAACAAGCCAGTTCGTATACTGTACAGTAGCTACCTCAAAACATATGTTAGTCACTACTTCCATCCACTACCAACCACATTTGAATCTTTATTTCCAGCTTGTTTTATTTTAACAGATGCCTTATTTCAATGTCTAGTGGCTGATGAGCGCCGAGACGTTTTATCTGTACATTTCCTTAAAGCTAATTTAAAAATGATTTGCTAGGAGATAGACAACATGATTCATGATAGCTTTTCAGCTATCTAGAAGACATGGTAAACAATGAAGTTGACACGTATCAGTGCAATCAAAGTTACCAAAGAAAAGATGTCATCTTATCTGTGGCCAATGACCATGAACCTTGTTGGAGGGGCACTGTCAATGTAACTCTATGGCAGCACCCAAGGGGGCAGAAGCTGCCTGGTCCTCAGTGGGCTCTCTCATTAGGTGCTGTGGTGTTGTGAGTGACATCACCCTTAGTCAGTCATGCGCAACCAGAGAAGATCAACGACGCCTACACTCTGTGCTTTCTCTGGCTGCCCATCCGCCACTGAGCGAGGCCAAAACGGCTGCATTCTGGAGCTGCCTTACTCAAAGAAAATTTTACAAAACAATAATACGGGACGAGAAGTCAAGTATGCTGCTTTATTATCTCAAGCAATGATTTTGTTTACACTGTTTGCTAACTGATATGATATAATATTATGAAAATGAATGAACGTCAGAATTACATACATAACAGCGCCATCTGCTGGACAGTGGTGGGGCTGGGTCCCACTTACCCTGCATGACGCCTCGCCGCTGCAGGTTTGTGTAGTTTGCAGAACTTTATTTATTGGTATTTATTTTTAAATTACTTGGTTAAGTGGTAATTGCATGACAATCATCTAATTACCAGTTGGTTTTGCGGGGATTCATTCAAATGAGCACCACTACCATTTGGTACCATGGTAACCAAGTAAAATAAAGCACAAAAAGTTACTTATTATCACTAGATAATGTCATTGTACAAACCTGGTAAATACAAGCTGAGACGTTATACTAAAAAAGTAAACAAACAAAGAAAAAGTTAGATTTTATTCACAGTTACGTTTCAACTATATTTTTTTGAATACCTTTGTTTGAAAATCAGAATAAATAAATCTGACACCCAAGGCCCTGACTCCAACCGGTAATGAGTGACATTAAGATCTGTGAGACCCCACCTTCCTTCTTATCTTAATCATCCGAGGCCACTCCAGCCTGGCAGTCCCCCCTCCTCATGTGGTTGATTAGACCGGCCATCACTGACAGCATCTATAGGAGGTCAAATGACCTCCTTGGTCTGAGCCATCAACCTTGCCATCTGATTGGCTGCCCCCCTCCCCCTGGCCGGCAAAGCGAGGGGCGGGGTCACACAGCAAGTAGGGGGAAGTGGGCATGTGGCATCCCGACCTCTTGTGGCATCCAGGTCTCGCTAACGATGACAGGGGCCTTCCTACGAGGCTCATTAAGGATATAATTTAGTGTGACTTGCTTAAAAGCACATAAAGAGTCGCCATGCTGGGTGTGTGATGAGCCAGAGCTGCAGCCTGCAGCCGGAACCACTTCTGCAGATGGATTATGGACAATTTACAGCATGTGAACTCGAGCATCTCCTTGGCTTCGCAACTCAACCCTTCCTCCACTCCAACTAACTACACATTTGTTTTGGGGAAAAATGTCATAGTGCTTATAGAACTATACTATATATAAACCTTTCTATAAACTAGTGTACCAGTGAGGATTTCCTATTGTTAACTTGTTACAATTGTTGGTAAGTCATTGATAGTAATCTGCCATGTCATTAGGGAGAGATCAAAATGTGCACAATAGGAAAATGGGGGAGGATCATGCTTTTTCAATTTCAGTCGGGGAGGGTTTAGTATTTTTCATCTAATTTGTAAACTATTAAATGTCATATTCAAATCAAATCAAATTGTATTTGTCACATGCGCTGAATACAACAGGTGTAGACCTTACAGTGAAATGCATACTTACAAGCCCTTAATAAACAATACCTTAAAAAAGTAAGAGATAAAAATAACAAATAATTAAAGAGCAGCAGTAAAATAACAATAGCGGGTCTATATACAAGGGGTACTGGTACAGAGTCAATGTGCGGGGGCGTCGGTGTCGAGGTAATTGAGGTAATATGTACATGTAGGTAGAGTTATTAACGTGACTATACATAGATAATAACAGAGAGTAGCAGCAGCATAGGGGGAGGGGCAATGCAAATAGGCTGGGTAGCCATTTGATTAGATGTTCAGGAGTCTTATGGCTTGGGGGTAGAAGCTGTTTAGAAGCCTCTTGGACCTAGACTTGGAGCTCCGGCACCGCTTGCCGTGCGGCAGCAGAAAGAACAGTCTATGACTAGGGTGGCAGAAGTCTTTGACAATTTTTAGGGCCTTCCTCTGACACCACCTGGTATAGAGATCCTGGATGGCAGGAAGCTTGGCCCCAGTGATGTACTGGGCCATACGCACTACACTCTGTAGTGCTTTGCAGTCGGAGGCCGAGCAGTTGCCATACCAGGAAATGATGCAACCCGTCAGGATGCTCTCGATGGTGCAACTGTAGAACCTTTTGAGGATCTGAGGACACATGCCAAATCTTTTCAGTCTTCTGAGGGGGTATAGGTTTTGTCGTGCCCTCTACATGACTGTCTTGGTGCGCTTGGACCGTGTTAGTTTGTTGGTGATGTGGACACCAAGGAACTTGAAGCTCTCAACGGGCTCCACTACAGCCCCGTCGATGAGAATGGGGACATGCTTGGTCATCCTTTTCCTGTAGTCCACAATCATCTCCTTTGTCTTGATCACATTGAGGGAGAGGTTGTTGTCCTTGCACCACATGGTCAGGTCTCTGACCTCCTCCCTATAGGCTGTCTCATTGTTGTCGGTGGTCAGGCCTAACACTGTTGTCATCGTCAAACTTAATGATGGTGTTAGAGTCGTGCCTGGATGTGCAGTTATGAGTGAACAGAGAGTACAGGAGGGGACTGAGAATGCACCCTTGAGAGGCCCCCGTGTTGAGGATCAGTGTGGCGGATGTGTTGTTATCTACCCTTACCACCTGGGGGTGGCCCGTCAGGAAGTCCAGGATCAAGTTGCAGAGGGAGGTGTTTAGTCCCAGGGTCCTTAGGTTAGTGATGAGCTTTGAGGGCACTATGGTGTTGAACGCTGAGCTGTGGTCAATGAATAGCATTCTCACATAATTGTTCATTTTGTCCAGATGTAAAAGGGCAGTGTGGAGTGCAATGGAGATTGCATCATCTGTGGATCTGTTGGGGTGGTATGCAAATTGGACTGGGTCTAGGTTTTCTGGGATAATGCTGTTGATGTGAGCCTTGACCAGCCTTTCAAAGCATTTCATGGCTACAGACGCGAGTGGTACGGGTCGGTAGTCATTTAGGCAGGTTACCTTAGTGTTCTTGGCACAGGGACTATGGTGGTCTGCTTGAAACATGTTGGTATTACAGACTCAGACAGGGAGAGGTTGAACATTTCAGTAAAGACACTTGCCAGTTTGTCAGTGCATGCTCGGAGCACACATCCTGGTAGTCCATCTGGCCCTGCGGCCTTATGAATGTTAACCTGTTTAAAGGTCTTACTCACATCGGCTGTGGAGAGTGTGATCAGACGGTCGTCCAGAACAGCTGATGCTCTCATGCGTGTTTCAGTTTTACTTGCCTCGATGTGAGCATAGAAGTTATTTAGCTCGTCTGGTAGGCTTGTGTTACTGGGCAGCTGTCAGCTGTGCTCCTTTTGTAGTCTGTAAAAGTTTGCAAGCCCTGCCACATCCGACCAGCATCGGAGCCGGTGTCATATGATTCAATCTTAGTCCTGTATTGATGCTTTGCCTGTTTGATGGTTTGTCTGAGGGCATAGCGGGATTTCTTATAAGCTTCCGGGTTAGAGTCCCGCACCTTGAAAGCGACAGCTTTACCCTTTAGATCAGTGCGAATGTTGACTGTAATCCATAGCTTCTGGTTGGGGTATGAACATATAGTCACTGTGGGGACCACATCATCGATGCACTTGTTGATGAAGCCAGCGACTGATGTGGTGTACACCTCAATTCCATTAGAAGAATCCCGGAACATATTCCAGTCTGTGCTAGCAAAACAGTCCTGTAGTTTAGCATCTGCTTTGACTAACCACTTTTTATTTGCTCAGGGTTTGAGAATATGTTGCTTATTATAGTATCTCATCTGTGCCCGATGATGCCCCTCATCTCTGACTCTCTGCTGGGTGGACAATATCAAGTCAGTGTGGTCTCAATAAAATCATCCATAGCCTATACTATTGGCTATAGGCCTAGGCGATACGAAGAGCATGCTCAGAGAGGACTTGGCAAAGTTATATTTCTAAGAAAATGTATTTCTTTCCTGAGTTTTTGTGCTGCTGGGATGGTGTATATTAAACTAGCCTACACTGATTTACACACTGCAATGGATAGGTGTTCCCAATCATGAGCCCCAGCCTGCCCTGCTTTTGCTGATATAAATCCTTTTGTACTGCGTACCCAATGACTGTGCTGTGTATGGTGGCACTTCAAGAGGTGAGTCAATTGTCCAGAATTGCAATATTTGTGTGTGCGGAATAGGCCTACTGATGTCCTGTTCAGCTTGACAGGGAGAGCATGAAGACGTGAAGGAGGATCAGAAGTAAGCTTGCTACAGCTTTAATTTGTTTCAATAAAAACAATGTTTCGTTGTAATGACGCTGTTTGTCAGAGTTATTGACTTCACAATCAGCCATATTTGAGTAATTTACATACAGTGGCAAGACAAATATTTGAACCCTTTGGAAATACCTGGATTTCTGCATAAATTGGTCATAAAATTTGATCTGATCTTCAACTAGGTCACAACAATAGACAAATACAGTCTGCTTAAACTAATAACGCGCAAACAATTATACATGTTCATGTCTTTATTGAACACACCGTGTAAACATTCACAGTGCAGGGTGGAAAAAGTATGTGATCCCATGGATTTAGTAACTGGTTGATCCACCATTGGCAGCAATAACCTCAACCAAACGTTTTCTGCAGTTGTGGATCAGACATGTACAATGGTCAGGAGGAATTTTGGACCATTCCTCTTTACAAAACTGTTTCAGTTAAGCAATATCCTTGGGATGTCTGGTGTGAACTGCTTTCCTGAGGTCATGCCACAGCATCTCAATCGGGTTGAGGTCAGGACTCTGACTGGGCCACTCCAGAAGGCGTATTATCTTCTGTTGAAGTCATTCTGTTGTTGATTTACTTCTGTGTTTTGGGTCGTTGTCTTGTTGCATCACCCAACTTATGTTGAGCTTCAATTGGCAGACAGATTCTAACATTCTACTGCAAAATGGGGATTCATTTTGCTGTCGATGATAGCAAGCTGACCAGGCCCTGAGGCAGCAATGCAGCCTCAAACTATGATGCTCCCTCCACCATACTTTACAGTTGGGATGAGGTTTTGATATTGGTGTGCCTTTATTTCTCCACACATAGTGTTGTGTGTTCCTTCCAAACAACTCAACTGTAGTTTCAACTGTCCGCAGAATATTTTGCCAGTAGCGCTGTGGAACATCTAGGTGCACTTTTGCAAACTTCAGACGTGGAGCAATGTTTTTATAGACAACAGTGGCTTCTTCCGTGGTGTCCTCCCATGCACACAATTCTTGTTTAGTGTTTTTTAGACTCGTGTTTTTTAGACTCGTCAACAGAGATGTTATCATGTTCCAGAGATTTCTGTAAGTCTTTATCTGACACTAGGATTCTTCTTAACCTCATTGAGCATTCTGCGCTGTGCTTGCTGTCATCTTTGCAGGACGGCCATTCCTAGGGAGAGTAGCAACAGTGCTGAACTTTCTCCATTAATAGACGATTTGTCTTAATGTGGACTGATGAATATCAAGGCTTTTAGAGATACTTTTGTAACTCTTTCCAGCTTTATACAAGTCGACAATTCTTAATCTCAGGTCTTCTGGGATCTCTTTTGTTCGAGGCATGGTTCATATCAGGAAATGCTTCTTGTGAATAGCAAACTCCAATTTTGTGAGTAATTTTATAGGGCAAGGCAGGTCTAACCAACATCTCCAATCAATGAGCTGACTCCTGACTCCAATTAGCTTTTGGAGAAGTCATTAGCCTAGGGGTTCAAACACTTTTTCCAAGCTACATTGTGAATGTTTAAATGATGTATTCAACATAGACGAGAGACATACAATAATTTGTGTGGTATTGATTTAAGCACAGTATGTGTGTCTATTGATGTGACTTAGATGAAGATCTGATCAAATTTGATGACCAATTTATGAAGAAATCCAGGTAATTCCAAAGGGTTAACATAGTTTTTCTTGCCACTGTCACTTACATTACTACAGTGCCTTGCGAAAGTATTCACCCCTCTTGAAATTTTTCTATTTTGTTTTCTTACAACATGGAATTAAAATCGATTTTTGGGGGGTTTGGATCACTTGATTTACACATGCCTACCATTTTGAAGATGCAAAATATGTTTTATTGAGAAACAAATAAGAACTAAGACAAAAAACAGAACTTGAGCGTGCATAACTATTAACCCCCCCCCAAAGTCAATACTTGAACATCCACCTTTTGCAGCAATTACAGCTGTAAGTCTCTTGAGGTATGTCTCTATAAACTTGTCACATCTAGCCACTGGGATTTTTGCCCATTCTTCAAGGCAAAACTGCTACCGCTCCTTCAAGTAGCATGAGTTCTGCTGGTGTACAGCAATCTTTAAGTCATTCCACAGATTCTCAATTGGATTGAGGTCTGGGCTTTGACGAGGCCATTCCAAGACATTTAAATGTTTTCCCTTAACCTCACGAGGGTAAGGGGCACTATTTTAACCTCCAGATGAAAAGCGTGCCCAAAGTAAACAGCCTGCTACTCAGGTCCAGAGGCTAGGATATGCATATAATTGGTAGATATGGATAGAAAACACTCTAAAGTTTCCAAAACTGTTAAAATTATATCTGTGAGTATAACAGAACTGATATGGCAGGCAGAAACCTGAGACAAATCCATCCAGGAAGTGGGATTTCTTAATGTTTGTAGTTTTCTATTGAATGCCATTACAGTATCCATTGACTTAGGTCTCAAATTGCATTTCCTATGGCTTCCACTAGATGTCAACAGTCTTTATAAATTGTTTCAGGCTTGTATTCTGAAAAATGAAGGAGTAAGACCACTCTGAATGAGTGGACACTGCAGTGTCCCAGAGGTTTTTCATGGGCACGACCGAGAGCACGCCTTTCTTGTTTTCCTTTTATATTGACGAAGCTATTGTCCGGTTGAAATGTTATTGATTATTATGACTAAAAACATCGTTTGACATGTTTCTACGAACTTTACTGATACTTTTCGGATTTTTCGTCTGTCTGTGGTGAGGTTTTTGGATATAAAGAGGGACTTTATCGAACAAAACAAACATTTATTGAGTAAATGGGAGTCTTGTGAGTGCAACCATATGAAGATCATCAAAGGTAAGTGATTAATTTTATCACTATTTCTGACTTGTTTAACCTGTTACATCTAGGGGGCAGTAATTTCACGGCTGGATAAAAAACGTACCCGATTTAATCTGATTATTAGTCCTGCCCAGAAACTGGAATATGCATATAATTATTAGCTTTGGAGAGAAAACACTCCAAAGTTTCTGAAACTGTTTGAATGGTGTCTGTGAGTATAACAGAACTCCTATGGCAGGCAAAAACCTGAGATGCTTCTGTTCAGGAAGTACCCTGTCTGAACATTTCTTGCCCTTCTTTATTATCTCTGTCGTTTACAAAGGATCTCTGCTCTTACGTGACAATTCTCACGTCAACAATGGAGTCTCACAGCCCGGGAAAAACAGGAATGATGTCATTCAAAGCCCTGGCTGAAGCACACGAGAGCAAATGCTGAGTGGTCAGTCAATGGACTAAGCCTTAGGCGCGTGACACGCCCCGCCCCCGGCTTTTGGTTTTTTCCTCAGTTTACAGACAGGCAGATTCCCGGTCGGAATATTATCGCTTCTCTACGAGATAAATTGCATAAATATTGGTTTTAAACAGCGGTTGACATGCTTCGAAGTACGGTAATGGAATATTTCGAAATTTTTTGTCATATTTTGCGTCATGCTCGTGGCCGAGATTTAGCGTTGGGATAGTGTCTAGAACGCACGAACAAAACGTCGCTGTTTGGATATAACGATGGATTATTTGGGACCAAACCTACATTTGTTATTGAAGTAGAAGTCCTGGCAGTGTATTCTGATGAAGAACAAGCAAGGTAAGAACATTTTTCTTATAGGAAATGTGATTTTGGTGAAGGCTACACTGGGTGGGTGTCTAAATAGCTAGCCCTGTAACGCCGGGCTATGTACTTACATTATTGCAAAATGTGCTTCATCCGAAAAGCTATTTTAAAATCGGACATATCGAGTGCATAGAGGAGTTCTGTATCTATAATTCTTAAAATAATTGTTATGCTTTTTGTGAACGTTTATCGTGAGTAATTTAGTAAAATCACCGGAAGTGTTCGGTGGGAATGCTAGTTCTGAACGTCACATGCTAATGTAAAAAGCTGGTTTTTGATATAAATATGAACTTGATTGAACAGACATGCATGTATTGTATAACACAATGTCCTAGGTGTGTCATCTGATGAAGATCATCAAAGGTTAGTGCTGCATTTAGATATGGTTTGGGTTTATGTGACATGATATGCTAGCTTGAAAAATGGCTGTGTGATTATTCCTGGCTGGGTACTCTGCTGACATAATCTAATGTTTTGCTTTCGCTGTAAAGCCTTTTTGAAATCGGACAGTTTGGTTAGATAAAGGAGAGTCTTGTCTTTAAATAGCTGTAACATAGTCATATGTTTGAAAAGTGTAAGTTTTCGGATTTAGAGGAGTTTGAATTTCGCGCCCCGCCCATCATTGGATATTGGAGCAGACGTTCCGCTAGCGGAACGTGTAGATGTAAGAAGTTAACCTCTCTAGGGCCAGCGGGACGAAATCGTCCCACCTACGTAACAGCCAGTTGAAACCTGTGGCGCGATTTTCAAATACCTTAGCAATGCTATTACTTCAATTTCTCAAACATATGACTATTTTACAGCTATTTAAAGACAAGACTCTCGTTAATCTAACCACACTGTCCGATTTCAAAAAGGCTTTACAACGAAAGCAAAACATTAGATTATGTCAGCAGAGTACCCAACCAGAAATAATCAGACACCCATTTTTCAAGCTAGGACATTATGTTATACAATACATGCATGTTTTGTTCATTCAAGTTCATATTTATATCAAAAACCAGCTTTTTACAATAGCATGTGACGTTCAGAACTAGCATTCCCCCGCAAACCTCTGGTGAATTTACTAAATTACTCACGATAAACGTTCACAAAAAGCATAACAATTATTTTAAGAATTATAGATACAGAACTCCTCTATGCACTCGATATGTCCGATTTTAAAATAGCTTTTCGGTGAAAGCACATTTTGCAATATTCTAAGTAGATAGCCCGGCATCACAGGGCTAGCTATTTTGACACCCAGCAAGTTTAGCCTTCACCAAACTCCGATTTACTATTAGAAAAGTTTGATTACCTTTCCTGTTCTTCGTCAGAATGCACTCCCAGGACTTCTACTTCAATAACAAATGTTGGTTTGGTCCAAAATAATCCATAGTTATGTTCCAACAGCGGCGTTTTGTTCGTGCGTTCAAGACACTATCCCAATGGTAAATAACGGTCACGCGCAAGGCGCATTTCGTGACAAAAGATTTCTAAATATTTCATTACCGTACTTCGAAGCATGTCAACCGCTGTTTAAAATCAATTTTTATGCCATTTTTTCTCGTAAAAAAGCGATAATATTCCGACCGGGAATCTGCAATTAGGTAAACAGCCAAAATAAAATACAGCACAGGGTTGACTCGGGCACGCGCCTAATTCCTTTGTCCTCTGATCGGCCACTTGGCAAAGGCAATAATGTGTTTCAGCCAGAGGCTGCCTTGATATCGTTCAGCTTTTTCCCGGGCTCTGAGAGCCTATGGGAGCCGTGGGAAGTGTCACGTTTCAGCTAAGATCCTCACTCTTCAATAAACAGAGACAAGAAGAACGACTCCTTGTCAGACAGGCCACTTCCTGTATGAAATCTTCTGAGGTTTTTGCCTGCCATATGAGTTCTGTTATACTCACAGACACCATTCAAACAGTTTTAGAAACTTTAGGGTGTTTTCTATCCAAAGCCAATAATTATATGCATATTCTAGTTACTGGGCAGGAGTAGTAACCAGATTAAATCGGGTACGTTTTTTTATCCGGCCGTGTAAATACTAGCCCTAACAGGTTAACTCCTCTGCTTGGCTTTTAACTGTTGGTAATGATTTGTCTGCTGGGCGCTGTTCTCAGATAATCGCATGGTATGCTTTCGCCGTAAAGCCTTTTTGAAATCTGACACCGTGGTTGGGTTAACAAGAAGTTCATCTTTAAATTGATGTATAACACTTGTAAGTTTTATAAATTTTTATAATGAGTATTTCTGTTTTTGAATTTGGCCAGGTGTTGTCCAGGTGGGACGCTACCGTACCACACCCCCTAGAGAGGTTAAACCACTCGAGTGTTGCTTTAGCAGATGCTTAGGGTCATTATCCTGCTGGAAGGTGAACCTCCGTCCCAGTCTCAAAATGCTGCCACCACCATGCTACACTGTGGGGATGGTGTTCTCGGGGTGATGAAAGGTGTTGGGTATGTTCCAGACATAGTGTTTTCCTTGATGGCTAAAAAGCTCAATTTTAGTCTCATCTGACCAGAGTACCTTCTTCTTCTTACATCTCCCACACGCCTTTTGGCAAACACCAAACGTGTTTGCTTTTTTTTTCTTCAAGCAATGGCTTTTTTCTGGCCACTCTTCCATAAAGCCCAACTCTGTGGAGTGTACGGCTTAAAGTAGTCCTATGGACAGATACTCCAATTTCCACTCCGGAGCTTTGCAGCTCCTTCAGGGTTATCTTTGGTCTCTTTGTTGCCTCTTTGATAAATACCCTCCTTGCCTGGTCTGTAAGTTTTGGTGGGCGGCCCTTTCTTGGCAGGTTTGTTGTGGTGCCATATTCTTAAAACATTTTAATAATGGATTTGATGGTGCTCTGTGGGATGTTTTTATAACCCAACCATGATATGTACTCTCCACAACTTTGTCCCTGACCTGTTTGGAGAGATCCTTGGTCTTCATGGTGCCACTTGCTTGGTCGTGACTCCTTTCTTAGTGGTGTTACAGAATCTGGGGCCTTTCAGAACAGGTGTATATACTGCGATCATGTGACAGATCATGTGACACTTAAATAAAGTCCGCCTGTGTGCAGTCTAACTAATTATGAAACTTCTGAAGGTAATTGGTTGCACGAGATCTTATTTATGGGCTTCATAGCAAAGTGGGTGAATACATATGCACGCACCAATTTTCCGGTTTTCATTTTTTTCTTTTCACTTCACCAATTTGGAATTAAAAAATATTTTATTTAATTTTTATTTCACCTTTATTTATCCAGTGTCATTGTCGTGTGTGTAGGTGGCAGGGAAGTCAGGCGCAGGAGAAACCAACTTGGTGTAACTGGAGTAGTTTTATATAGATAAAACAAACTCCAAAAACCAACGTACATAAAAAAAGAAAATGGGTAAAATAACCCGTCGCGCACCAATACAAATACACGAGCACATAACCATAAACAATCTCTGACAAGGACATGAGGGGAAACAGAGGGTTAATTACACAACATGTAATGAATGGGATTGGAACCAGGTGTGTAGGAAGACAAGACAAAACCAATGGAAAATGAAAAATGGATCAATGATGGCTAGAAGACCGGTGACGTCGACTGCTGAGCACCACCCGAACAAGAAGGGGCATCGACTTCAGCAGAAGTCGTGACAGTAACCCCCCCCCTGACGCGTGGCTCCAGCAGCGCATCGACACTGGCCTCGGGGATGACCCGGAGGACGAGGTGCAGGGCGATCCGGATGGAGACGAAGGAACTTTTGCAGCAGCGAAGGATCTAACACATCCTCCAACGGAACCCAGCATCTCTCCTAAGGACCGTACCCCTCCCACTCCACGAGGTACTGAAGACCCCTCGCCCGACATCTCGAATCCAGGATGGATCGAACGGAGTACGCCGGGGCCCTAAATGTCCAGAGGGGGTGGAGGAACCTCCCGCACCTCTGCCTCCTGGAGCGGGCCAGCCACCACCAGCCTGAGGAAAGACACATGGAACGAAAGGTTAATGCGGTAATGGGGGGGAAGCTTTAACCTATAACATACCTCGTTCACTCTCCTCAGGACTTTAACCTCTCTTGGGTAGGGGGCAGTATTTTTACGGCCGGACGAAAAACGTACCCAGATTAAACGGCCTACTACTCGGGCCCAGGAACTAGAATATGCAGGTTATTGTGGGCCAAATCCTGACTTGAAGATCTGTGCCCTATAATTTAAAGTTTTGAGCAAAGTTAAGTACACAGATCTCAAGTTAGGATTTGGCCAGTGTATAGATTTAGGGATGTTCCTAAAAGGCATTGTGGTTGCTTAAAACTTCTTATGGATGGGTGGCAGTATTGAGTAGCTTGTATGAAGAAGGTGCCCAGAGTAAACTGCCTGCTACTCAGGCCCAGAAGCTAAGATATGCACATTATTAGTAGATTTGGATAGAAAACACTCTGAAGTTTCTAAAACTGTTTGAATGATGTCTGTGAGTATAACAGAATTCATATGGCATGCAAAAATCTGAAAAAAATATAACCAGGAAGTGGGAAATCTGGTGCTTGTAGTCTTTTCAAGTCATTGCCTATCAAACACACAGTGACTTAGGGTTCATTTTGCACTTCCTAAAGCTTCCACTAGATGTCAACAGTCTTTAGAAAGTTGTTTGAGGCGTCTATGTTTGAGGGGCGTCTATGTTTGAGGGGTTGAAGACAAGCACAAGACAGGTGAAACAGATCAGGGTGTGACAGGGAGGGTCATCCATTTCATTTCAGAGATCCAATTTTCTCCAGGTATCCCCTCCAGGTATCCCTCATTAGAATTAATGTATAGTCCCTTACATTAAGATATAAGGGGGATCACCAACACTTTCTCATAGTTGGTCTTGACGGATTGGTCCAAAATCGTGTGACATATAACATTACTTTTCTGTTCTTGTATTGACGGCAGAGTAAGTTGTCATTGTATCATATATTAAGCTTTAATCAGTTAAATTAGACACTGAAGTTGAACTTGTAAGAATGCTAGATCAAGCTGTTGGACAGTTTTTTTATATAGAGACCTCAGAAATGCAGTGTAATTATATAACGATTCATTTCCTTATGTTATGGGGTGAAAACTGTTTTCATGGGCACACAAATACGCCAAAATGTATGAAATTGCAAAATCACGACACACAGAAACTATTATAATGTAATAAGGCATTTACTTTGATAGAAACAGTCTGGATTTAAACATGGGTGTCTGTAGTGACGCCTCTAGCACTGAGACGCTGTTCTTTACAGCTGCGCCACTTGAGAGTCATTGGCCAGGGTAGCTTCAAAATACAACACATGCTAATACTTCTCTAATACTTGTTTTCAAGAGCTAATAGAAGAATGTAGCTAGCTACCTAAGCATTGAGTATAACACCATAAAGGTTATGAAATGAGTAACGTCACCTCGCTTGTCCGCAGTTATAAGGAATATACACAAAAATATTATGCTACAGTAGAAACGACATATCTCTCTCAGAATGACCTTCTTGATCCAAATCAGTCAGGTTTCAAGACTGGTCATTCAACTGAGACTGCTCTTCTCTGTGTCACGGAGGCTCTCCGCACTGCTAAAGCTAACTCTCTCTCCTCTGCTCTCATCCTTCTAGACCTATCTGCTGCCTTTGATACTGTGAACCATCAGATCCTCCTCTCCACCCTCTCCGAGTTGGGCATCTCCGGCGCGGCCCACGCTTGGATTGCGTCCTACCTGACAGGTCGCTCCTACCAGGTGGCGTGGCGAGAATCTGTCTCCGCACCACGTGCTCTCACCACTGGTGTCCCACAGGGCTCTGTTCTAGGCCCTCTCCTATTCTCGCTATACACCAAGTCACTTGGCTCTGTCATATCCTCACATGGTCTCTCCTATCATTGCTATGCAGACGACACACAATTAATCTTCTCCTTTCCCCCTTCTGATAACCAGGTGGCGAATCGCATCTCTGCATGTCTGGCAGATATATCAGTGTGGATGACGGATCACCACCTCAAGCTGAACCTCAGCAAGACGGAGCTGCTCTTCCTCCCGGGGAAGGACTGCCGTTCCATGATCTCGCCATCACGGTTGACAACTCCCTTGTGTCCTCCTCCCAGAGTGCTAAGAACCTTGGCGTGACCCTGGACAACACCCTGTCGTTCTCCACTAACATCAAGGAGGTGACTCGATCCTGTAGGTTCATGCTCTACAACATTCGCAGAGTACGACCCTGCCTCACACAGGCAGCGCAGGTCCTAATCCAGGCACTTGTCATCTCCCGTCTGGATTACTGCAACTCGCTGTTGGCTGGGCTCCCTGCCTGTGCCATTAAACCCCTACAACTAATCCAGAACGCCGCAGCCCGTCTGGTGTTCAACCTTCCCAAGTTCTCTCACGTCACCCCGCTCCTCCGCTCTCTCCACTGGCTTCCAGTTGAAGCTCGCATCCGCTACAAGACCATGGTGCTTGCCTACGGAGCTGTGAGGGGAACGGCACCTCCGTACCTTCAGGCTCTGATCAGGCCCTACACCCAAACAAGGGCACTGCGTTCATCCACCTCTGGCCTGCTCGCCTCCCTACCTCTGAGGAAGCACAGTTCCCGCTCAGCCCAGTCAAAACTGTTCGCTGCTCTGGCACCCCAATGGTGGAACAAGCTCCCTCACGACGCCAGGACAGCGGAGTCAATCACCACCTTCCGGAGACACCTGAAACCCCACCTCTTCAAGGAATACCTAGGATATCATAAAGTAATTCTTCTAACCCCCCCCCTTAAAAGATTTAGATGCACTATTGTAAAGTGGTTGTTCCACTGGATATCATAAGGTGAATGTACCAATTTGTAAGTCGATCTGGATAAGAGCATCTGCTAAATGACTTAAATGTTAAATGTTAAATGTAATAACAGACATGCAGAAACTATTATAACGTAATAAGACACTTACTTTGATAGAAACGCACACATCTCCAAAGTTATTATTGGTAACAAAAACAACTATAACTGCGATGCAGCAACAGATGGAAAATGTGAAAACGTGTGTGCAGGACAGGAGATGAGCAAATGTCTGCAGACTTGAACTGCGCTAACAATTGGGAAGTGTTTGGGGATTTTTGTCCAGGTCAGAAATGTCCAAAAAATTCATCGGTCCACATAAGTAAAAATGACTACTTTTATGTGAATGAATGAGGCGGAACTTGTTTGAAAATAATATGAAATTGACAAATTGAAAACAGCCTATAAATAAAAGCAGGCTGCGTGCCTTGGTTTGAGGGCAGTGCGGATTAAATGTACTGTTGCATAACAATCACATTGTGGAATGGAGAGAACGTTCTAACATCACGTGCATAAAAAACTCACATTGGGGCGACCGTTAGAGATATTTGGAACTCACACATGAAAGGGTTAAAGGCACAGTCAACTTAGTGTATGTAAACTTCTGACCCACTGGAATTGTGATACAGTGAATAATAAGTGAAATAAAAAGTTGTTGGAAAAATGACTTTTGTCATGCACAAAGTAGATGTTCTAACCGACTTGCCAAAACTATAGTTTGTTATTAACAAGAAATTTGTGGAGTGGTTGAAAAATTAGTACAACCTAAGTGTATGTAAACTTCTGACGTTAACTGTATGTTTTGATGTGAGAGAGGATGCCAACTCCGTCTCGTCATTGCCACCTCACAAGCTCTAAAATAAACTTCTTTGATAAAACACTGAACTATCCTGTGTCCTCAGATCAGTGCAGATGAAGGAAATGAGATTATGAGATTAACACGTTTTAGAGTATTTACATAATGTTTTTTGTAACATGGATTACAAATCAGCCTTTAGCTAGTTAAATCATGTCTTCTAGTCCACTGCAGAATTATAATGTGTTACCATTTTTCCCTAAAAAAAGGCTAAATTCGTCAGGGCATGAACTCTACAAAGTGTTGAAAGCAACACAAATTACAATTACAATTACCTACTCATGTCAAAACACCCATGAAGTGAGCTAGCTAGCTGGCTAATGTTAGCTAGTCACCATAGCTTTCTAAATAGCGATTTTCGTGAATGAACTTTATGACCAAAAAATATACATAATCGTTTGTTTCTACATTAACTAACATTTTCCTCTCAACTGTAAATGTTTTGCATAATTCGATATGACGTTATAATCACTTACATTTGCTTCGAACTTAGTATTTGTGTCAGCCATCTTTGCTGAAGAAAGTCTCCAGCATTGAGTCGCAGAGATTAACATTTGTCATGGGAACTAGTCGCTGATGATTTGCATAAAGTAAGAAACTGGTTAGAATTGAAGGAATGATGGATGGCGCTAAATACAGGGAAATTCTTGAGGGAAACCTGTTTCAGTCTTCCAGAGATTTGAGACTGGGACGGAGGTTCACCTTCCACCAGGAAATGACCCTAAGCATGCTACTAAACCAACACAAGCACAGACCTCAATCCAATTGAGAATCTGTGGAATGACTTAAAGATTGCTGTACACCAGCAGAACTCATCCTACTTGAAGGAGCTGTAGCAGTTTTGCCTTGAAGAATGGGCAAAAATCCCAGTGGCTAGATGTGCCATGCTTATAGAGACATACCCCAATAGACTTGCAGCTGTAATTTCTGCAAAAGATGGCTCTACAAAGTATTGACTTTGGGGGTGTTAATAGTTATGCACGCTCAAGTTTTTTTGTTTGTTTCACAATAAAACATATTTTGCATCTTCAAAGTGGTAGGCATGTTGTGTAAATCAGAAGATACAAACCCCCAAAAATCGATTTTAATTCCAGGTTGTAAGAAAACAAAATAGGAAAAATGCCAAGGGGTGTGAATACTTATGCAAGGCACTGTCACTGCTGTTTATTCGCAGTGCTGAGCTAGTATTGTAACTGACATGCAACGTTAGCTAATGTTTCATCCCCTCTCGACTGAGGTGAATGAATAAACTATGCTAGTGAGTAGCTACCACAGCCAGGTCTGCTCTAGCCTCTAGTTATTACTATCTAACTGTAGATGTTTGTATGGAAATGTTTTGTAGCCTTTGTTTTGTCACGTTTCAGAAGTACTTGAACTTGGCAAGCTTTCGCCAGTTGATGTACCGGTAGAGAGAGCTCGCCTAAAGTTAGTTTGCATTAGCTATTATTCTTGCCTTAATAAAACTACACCTGAATCAAACAATGAAACTATCGGCAAAGCGAATGATGGTTGATATTCTGACGTTTCTTTCAGTGCAATGTGAGTTGTATTCGTATGTCAATGTAATGTTATTGATCTGTCAGTTTCCCTAGCTAATTCCCTACTTTTCATGCTGACACATTAATAAACAAAGTTACAGGCTTCACTGTAATGGTGCACAGTAAAGGTCTGTGCTGGACCGATTTTCTTCATTCCATCCCAGCTGGCTTTCTGTCCGACTCCCACCCGTTACCGCAAGAACTGATTTCAAAACCAACAGCAGTCCTGCAATGTTATTTTAGGTGTATGTGACACAGCTCACTTGACAGCCATGGTCTCAGCAATTTTGTACCCTATAGGCAATATCAAATGTGCAAAAATAGGTTAGATTACCAGAGATTCTCACATGGTCCTTACATTGTATTACTGGGTGTCACGTCCTGACCAGCAGAGGGAGTATTGTATTAGTATTTCGGGCAGGACGTGGCAGAAGGGTTTATGTTGTATGGTTGTTCTAGTATGTCAAATCAAATGTATTTATATAGCCCTTCTTACATCAGCTGATATCTCAAAGTGCTGTACAGAAACCCAGCCTAAAACCCCAAACAGCAAGCAATGCAGGTATGTCTGTTTATTTGTTGGTCTGTGTGGCTCCCGATCAGGAACAGCTGGTTATCGTTGTTCCTGATTGGGAGTCATATATTAGGAGTGTGTTTTTCACCTGGGGTTTGTCGGTTGTTGATTTTGCACTGTTAGTATTTGTTATAGCCTGCAAAACTGTTCCTGTTCATTGTTTTTTCATGGTGTTCATATTTTAATAAATATAATGATGAGCACGCAACCCGCTGCGTATTGGTCCACTTTTTCCGACAGCGATTTCTCCATGTCTTCAGATGAAGAGGATCGTGACAGAACAACCCACCAAACAAAGACCAAGCAGCGGAGAAAAGAGCAGGTGGATTATAAGGACTATCGAGAGAAATGGACATGGGAACAGATTCTGGACGGGGCTGGACCTTGGCATCAGGCTGGGGATTACCGTCTCCCACCGGAGGAGAATGAAGCAGCCAAGGCAGAGCGGCGAAGGTATGAAGCCATATACGCGCCAATAAAGCACGAGCGGCAACCCCAATAATTTTTTTGGGGGGGGCACACGGGTAGTTTGGCTGGGCCAAGGGTGAGCCCTAAGCCAGCTACCCGTGCTTATAGGAAGAAACGTATGGAGTGGAGGGCGCCTAAGTTTGAAGAAGTGCGCACGATCTCGCCCATACGCTCGCACAGTCCAGTGCGAGCTATTCCAGCCCATCGCAGATGCCGTGCTAGAGTGGGCATCCAGCCCGGTAGGAGGATGCCTGCGCAGCGCGTCTGGTCGCCGGTACGCCTCCTAGGACCAGGCTACCCTGCTCCTGCTCTATGCACGGTAACCATCAAGCCCCTGCACAGCCCAGTTCGTCCTGTACTAGCACCCCGCTCATACAGGGCTGCTAGTTCCATCCAGCCAGGACAGGTTGTGCAGGAGGTGCGATCTAGGCCACCTGTGCGCCTCCATGGCCCAGTCTTTCCGGTTCCCGCCTCTCGTGCTAACCCAGAAATGAGTACCTCCAGTCTGGCACAACCAGTACCAGCACCACGGATCAAGCTTCCCATGAGTCAGCCTAGTCCTATGTAGCCTGTTCCCGCTCCTCGCACTAGTCCTGGGGTGCGTGTATCCAGCCTGGTACCTCCTCTACCAGCCCCACGCATCAGGCGTCCAGTGAGTCAGCCCAGCCTAGAGTGTCCGGCAACAGTGCCTCGTCCAGAGTGTCCGGCAACAGTGCCTCGTCCAGAGTGTCCGGCAACAGTGCCTCGTCCAGAGTGTCCGGCAACAGTGCCTCGTCCAGAGTGTCCGGCAACAGTGCCTCGTCCAGAGTGTCCGAAACCAGGGGAGATGGCCCACTGTCCGGAACCGGGTGAGTCTGCCTACGACCCGGAACCGGTTGAGTCTGCCCCTCGACCCGGAACCGGGTGAGTCTGCCTGCGACCCGGAACCAGGTGAGATTGAAATTAACTATGAACTGTGTGAGTCTGCCCGCGACCCGGAACCGGGTGAGTCTGCCTGCGACCCGGAACCGGGTGAGATTGAAATTAACTATGAACTGTGTGAGTCTGCCTACAGTGTGGAACCAAATGATGCTGCCTACAACGCAGAACTGAGGGAGTCTGCCTTCGGTCCAGAACCAAGAGACTATGTCGTCAGTCGGGAGGACAGGAGGCCAGAACCAGAGCCTCCTCCAGTGTAGGTGGGTTGGGGAGGGGGGGTGTAGCACAAGTGCCGTCGTTGACGGCAGCCACCCTCCCTTCCCTCCCTTTTTGTTTACGGGGTAGTTGTTTTTTTTTGTGGTATTGGGGAATTTTTGTATTTCTTTTGAGGTGAATTCGGGGTCTGCACCTTTAGGGGGGGTACTGTCACGTCCTGACCAGCAGAGGGAGTATTGTATTAGTATTTTGGTATTTTGGGGTTTGTGGGTTGTTGATTTTGCACTGCTAGTATTTGTTATAGCCTGCAAAACTGTTCCTGTCGGTCGTTGTTTCTTGTTTTTTGGTGGTGTTCACATTTAATAAATATAATGATGAGCACGCAACCCGCTACGTATTGGTCCATTTTTTCCGACAGCGATTTCTCCATGTCTTCAGACGAAGAGGATCGTGACACTGGGCATTTTTAGGAAGTGATTTTCCTTGGAAAGGTAACGGCCCTGTCCTTTTCCACCCATTTACAAATAGACTATAGGTGACTCTATTTAATTGAGACCACAAGCACACCTCATCTCGCAGGTATGGCTACTGAACTGCAAGCAGCAAGAATGATGAGAGCAACACTTGCTACCTTTTGCGTAGTTCTATAGGATATAGCCTATTTTTAAGGAGGACGATTTGCAGGCAGAGACAAAAAAATGGGTAATCCATACTTATTGAAAACAAAAAGCACAATGCCCCTCCACCCATTTAGGCAGCCTACTCTATTTCAATGAGACCACACATACAAGGCACACTTGAGCTCTCACACCCAGTCTACAGAGCTCAGGTGAATTTTGCAGTATATTCAATGAATGAAACTAAGTTTCGTCTTGAATTGATGGATAGACCTACAGTTGCTACAGGACAGCAGTTTAAGCCTAAAGCTACAGTCTGGGATCTGGGAATCATGGTCATTTAAATTATTGAACCATTAATTCTCTTCTTGAATAATATAATGTATAAATGTACACCAAGGTAATTATTTGTAATGCCTCATTTTAGGAGGATAAAATGGTGACAGGGGTCTCAGCAGGGTCAGGCAGCCAGGGAAGACCAGTCTGTGACAGAGGTGAAGTGAATTGCTGCCAGACATGGAAACTTTGGGCTAGGGGGCAGTATTTGCACGGCCAGATTAAAAACGTACCCGATTTAATCTGGTTACTACTCATGCCCAGAAACTAGAATATGCATATAATTAGTAGATTTCGATAGAAAACACTCTAAAGTTTCTAAAACTGTTTGAATGGTGTCTGTGAGTATAACAGAACTCATATGGCAGGTCAAAACCTGAGAAGATTCCATACAGGAAGTGCCCTGTCTGACAATTTGTTGTCCTTCTGTAGCATCTCTATCGAAAATACAGCATCTGTGCTGTAACGTGACACTTTCTAAGGCTCCCATTGGCTCTCTAAAGCCGCCAGAAAGTGTAATGGGGTGTCTGCTGTCTCTGGGCGAAGAACAGCAGGAGAATTTGTGAGTGGTCAGCCTGGGGACAGTGACACTGGAGATGTGCGTTCATGAGAATTCTCAATTTTTTCTTTCAGCCTTTGAATGAATACAACGTTGCCCGGTTGGAAAAATATTGTTATTTTACGAGAAAAATAGCATAAAAATTGATTTTAAACAGCGTTAGACATGCTTCTAAGTACGGTAATGGAATATTTAGATTTTGTTTTTGTCACAAAATGCGCTCGCGCGTCACCCTTCGGATAGTGACCTGAACGCATGAACAAAACGGAGCTATTTGGATATAACTATGGATTATTTGGAACCAAAACAACATTTGTTGTTGAAGTAGAAGTCCTGGGAGTGCATTCTGATGAAGAACAGCAAAGGTAATCAAAATTTCCTAATAGTAATTCTGAGTTTAGGTTGTCCCAAACTTGGTGGGTGTCAAAATAGCTAGCCATGATGGCCGGGCTATGTACTCAGAATATTGCAAAATGTGCTTTCGCCGAAAAGCTATTTTAAAATCTGACACCGCGATTGCATAAAGGAGTTCTGTATCTATAATTCCTAAAATATTTGTTATGTATTTTGTGAACGTTTATCGTGAGTAATTTAGTAAATTCACCGGAAGTTTTCGGTGGGTATGCTAGTTCTGAACATCACATGCTAATGTAAAAAGCTGGTATTTGATATAAATATGAACTTGATTGAACAAAACATGCATGTATTGTATACCATTATGTCCTAGGAGTGTCATCTGATGAAGATCATCAAAGGTTAGTGCTGCATTTAGCTGTGGTTTTGGTTTATGTGACATATATGCTTGCTTTGAAAATGGCTGTGTGATTATTTTTGGCAGGGTACTCTCCTGACATAATATAATGTTTTGCTTTCGCTGTAAAGCCTTTTTGAAATCGGACAATGTGGTTAGATTAAGGAGAGTCTTGTCTTTAAAATGGTGTAAAATAGTCATATGTTTGAGAAATTGAAGTTATAGCATTTTTATAGCATTTTTTTGGTATTTCGCACCATGCGATTCCACTGGCTGTTGACTTGGATGGGACGCAAGCGTCACACCTAGCCCAGGGAAGTTAAGTCGCAAAGAAAATGACTTCAATCAAATTTTTTACATCAGCCAATGTCATAAAGTGCTGTACAGAAACCCAGCCTAAAACCCCAAACAGCAAGAACTGCAGATGTAGAAGCACAGTGGCTAGGGAAAACTCCTTTAAAAGGCTGGAACCTAGGAAGGAACCTAGAGAGGAACCAGGCTCTGGGGGGTGGCCAGTCCTCTTCTGGCTGTGCCGGGTGGAGATTATAACAGTACATGGCCAAGATGATCAAATGTTCATAGATGACCAGCAGGATCAGATAATAAAAATCACAGTGGTTGTGGAGGGTGCATCAGGTCAGCACATCAGGAGTAAATGTCAGTTAACTTTTCATAGCCGATCATTCAGAGTTAGAGACAGCAGGTGCGGTAGAGAGAGAGTCCAAAACAGCAGGTCCGGGACAAGGTAGCACGTCCGGTGAACAGGTCAGGGTTCCATAACCGCAAGCAGAAGAGTTGAAACTGGAGCAGCAGCACAACCAGGTGGACTGGGGACAGCAAGAAGTCATCAGGCCAGGTAGTCCTGAGGCATGGTCCTCGGGCTTAGGTCCTCCGAGAGAAAGAGACAGAGAAGGATAAAGAGAAAGTGAAAATTAGAGGAAGCATACTTAAATTCACACAGGACATCGGATAAGACAGGAGAAATACTCCAGATATAACAGACTGACCCTAGCCCCCCGACACAAACTATTGCAGCATAAATACTGGAGGCTGAGACAGGAGGGGTCGGGAGATACTGTGGTCCCGTCAGACGATACACCTGGACACGGTCAAACAGGCAGGATATAACCCCACCAACTTTGCCAAAGCACAGCCCCCACACCACTAGAGGGATATCTTCAACCACCAACTTACTACCCTGAGACAAGGTGGAGAATAGCCCACAAAGATCTCCCCACGGCACAAACCCGAGGGGGGCGCCAAACTCGGACAGGAAGATCACGTCAGTGACTCAACCCACTAAAGTGACGCACCCCTCCTAGGGACGGCAAGGAAAGAGCACCAGTAAGCCAGTGACTCAGCCCCCGTAATAGGGTTATAGGCAGAGAATCCCAGTGGAGAGAGGGGAACCGGCCAGGCAGAGACAGCAAATAGCGGTTCATCGCTCCAGTGCCTTTCCGTTCACCTTCACACCCCTGGGCCAGACTACACTCAATCATAGGACCTACTGAAGAGATGAGTCTTCAATAAAGACTTAAAGGTCAAGATTGAGTCTGAGTCTCTCACATGGATAGGCAGACCATTCCATAAAAATGGAGCTCTAGGTTTGTAGGTTAATAGTTCAACCTTAACATCAGCCCTAGCCTTAACAGGAAGCCAGTGTAGAGAGGCTTGCACTGGAGTAATATGATCACATTTTTTGGCTCTAGTCAAGATTCTATCAGCCGTGTTTAGCACCAACTGAAGTTTATTTAGTGCTTTATCCGGGTAGCCAGAAAGTACAGCATTGCAGTAGTCTAATCTAGAAGTGACAAAAACATGGATACATTTTTCTGAATCATTTTTGGACAGAAAGTTTCAGATTTTTGCAATGTTACGAATATGGAAAAAAGCTGTCCTTGATATGTTCGTCAAAAGAGAGATTAGGGTCCAGAGCAACGCCGAGGTCCTTCAGTTTTATTTGAGTTGACTGTACAAGCATCAAGATCAATTGTCAGATCCAACAGAAGATTTCTTTGTTTCTTGGGACCTAGAAGTAGCATCTCTACTTTGTCCGAGGTTAAAAGTAAAAAATGTGCCGCCATCCACTAGCTTATGTCTGAAACACAGGCTTCCAGGCAATTTTGGTGCTTTACCATTTTTCATCAAAATGCACAGCTGTGTTTCATCCGCATAGTTGTGAAAGTAAATATTATGTTTCTGTAATGACATCACCAAGAGGTAAAATATATAGTGAAAACAATGGTGGTTCTAAAACGGAACCTTGAGGAACACCGAAATGTACAGTTGATTTGGACAAGGACAAACCATTCACAGAGACAAACTGATATCGTTCCGACAGATAAGATCTAAACCAGGCAAGAACTTGTCCGTGTAGACCAATTTGGGTTTCCAATTTCTCCAAAAGAATGTGGTGATCGATGGTGTCAAAAGCAGCACTAAGGTCTAGGAGAATGAGGACAGATGCAGAGCTTTGGTCCAACGCCATAAAAAGGTCATTTACCACCTTCACGAGTGCAGTCTCAGTGCTATGATGGGGTCTAAAACCAGACTGAAGCATTTTGTATACATTGTTTGTCTTCAGGGAGGCAGTGAGTTGCTGCAAAACAGCTTTTTCAAAAAGAAATTGGAGGAATCGGAGATTCGATTTAGGCCGATTGTTTTTTATATTTTATGGGTCAAGGTTTGGATTTTTCAAGAGAGGCTTTATTACTGCCACTTTTAGTGAGTGTCACGTCCTGACCAGTGAAAAGGGTCATTTTGCCATAGTAGTATGGTCAGGGCGTGGCAGGGGGGGTGTTTTGTGTGTTTTGGGGTTGGTATGTTTCTAGGGGAATTTGTTCTAATTTTCAGTTTCTATGTTTCATTTTCCATGTGTGGCCGAGTATGGTTTCCAATCAGAGGCAGGTGTCTTTCGTTGTCTCTGACTGGAAGCCATACTTAGGCAGCCTGTTTTCCTTTGGGTTTTGTGGGTGGTTGCGTTCTGTTTAGTGTGTGAGTATGCCTGACAGCCTGACGTTTATTTTTTCTTTGTGAAGTGCTTTTCATTCAAAATAAAAGATGAGCAATCAACACGCTGCGCCTTGGTCTGTTCACTACGACGCCTGTGACAGTGAGTTTGGTACACATCCGGTGGATAGGGAGCCATATCTTATGTTCAACATAGGAGGGCCAAGAACAGGAAGCAGCTCTTTCTGTAATTTAGTTGGAATAGGGTCAGTATACACCTTGAAGGTTTAGAGGCCATGACTATTTTCATCAATGTGTCAAGACACTCAAAAACTTGAGTGTCTCCCTTGATCCTAGGTCCTGTCAGTGTTGTGCAGACTCATGACAACTGAGCTTTGGAGAAATACGCAGGAGTCCGTCATTTGCTTTCTGATGATCATGATCTTTTCATCAAATAAATTAATGAATTTATCACTGCTGAAGTAAAATCCAGCCTCGCTTGGGGAATGCTGCTTTTTAGTAAGCTTTGCGACAGTATCAAATTTTGGGGGGGTATTGTTCTTATTCTCCTCAATTAAATTTGAAAAATAGGATGATCGAGCAGCAGGGATGGCTCTTCGATACTGCACGATACTGTCTTTCCAAGCTAGTCGGAAGACTTACAGTTTAGTGTAGCGCCATTTCCATTCCAATTTTCTGGAAGCTTGCTTCAGGGCTCGGGTATTTTCTGTATACCAGGGAGCTAGTTTCTTATGACAAATGTTTTTCGTTTTTTAGGGGTGTGACTGCATCTAGTGTATTACGCAAGGTTAAATTTAGTTCATCAGTTAGATGGTTAACCTCTTGGCGTTACCCTAGGATAGGGGGCGCCACAGCGCATTTTGAAAAAAATTCGTGCCCATTTTAAACGGCCTACTACTCAAACTCAGAAGCTAGGATATGCATATAATTAATAATTGTGGATAGAAAACACCCTAAAGTTTCTAAAACTGTTTGAATGGTGTCTGTGAGTATAACAGAACTCATATGGCAGTCAAAACCCCGAGACCGATCGAAACAGGAAGTGGAATTCTGAATTGTGGACTCAACTTCACATCTTTGCCTATTAATCACACCGTGAGCTATGGTTCATTGAGCACTTCCTATTGCTTCCACTAGACGTCTCCAGTCTTTACAAAGTGTTTTGAGCCTTCTACTGTGGAAACTGACAGAATGACACGCTGTTGAAATTGGTCACAGGAGGAGGGCCATCACCATTATGACGCCGGCGGCCCTGGCTACCCCCTCCTTTCGAAACGTTTTGAAACACAATACAATCGTCCCCCTCGAATCTTATTGGCTCTCTTGTTGAAACAGGCCCTGAAGATTTATGTTATACAACGTTTGACATGTTTGAACGAACCTAAATGGGGGAAAAATGTTTGTTTTTTTTAAATTGCTGTCCCATGGCCGACTGAGCATTTGGATTAGCCTTCAGACGCGCTAACAACAGCAAGCTAATGGAACATAAAGGATGGACTTTTTCAAACGAAAATACATTTGTTGTGGACCTGGGATTCCTGGAAGTGCTTTCTGATGAAGACAACCAAAGGTAAGGGATTATTGACAATAATATACAAGATTAGATGTGATATGCGATTGTTCCAAGATGGCGCAGAGCTGTATTTACTAGGTAATTTTCTGAGTATCGCATCCCCTTTTATCGCAAAGTGTGATTACCCAGTAAAGTTATTTTTAAATCTGGTATTACACGTGCTTTCAAGAGATATTCATCTATAAATCTTAGAATGACAATATTACATTTTAAAAATGTTTTCGAATAGTAATTGAGTAAATTGTAGCACTGTTTCCCGGGATGCATTTGAGGGAAAATAGTTAGTCAACGTTACGTGCCGATGTAAAATGCTGTTTTTATATATAAATATGAACTTTATCGAACAAAAGAATGCATGCATTGTGTAACATGATGTCCTAGGTGTGTCATCTGATGAAGTTTGTAAAAAATAGTGCTGCATTTAGCTGTTTTTTGGTTATTTGTGATACATGTGGTTGGTCGGAAAATGGCTATGTGGCTACTTTTACCATGTACTCCTCTAACATAATCTAATGTTTTGCTTTTCCTGTAAAGCCTTTTTGAAATCGGACAACGTGGTTCGATTCAGGAGAGGTGTATCTATAAAACGATATAATTTGAAAAAAAAATGAAAAAAAAAATTATTACATTTTGTTATGCTAATGGCGATAGGATTTTTCGCTGGGGGGTTAACCGTTTTTTTGTACTCTGACATCCTTGGGTAGGTGGATGGAATCTGGAAGGGCATCTAGGAATCTTTGGGTTGCCAGAGAATTTATAGCACGGCTTTTGATGATCCTTGGTTGGGGTCTGAGCAGATTATTTGTTGTGATTGTAAACATAATAAAATGGTGGTCCGATAGTCCAGGATTATGTGGAAAAACAAATTCCACAATATTTATTCCACGGGACAAAACTAGGTCCAGAGTATGACTGTGGCAGTGAGTGGGTCTGGAGACATGTTGGACAAAACCCACTGAGTCGATGTTGGCTCCGAAAGCCTTTTGGAGTGGGTCTGTGGACTTTTCCATGTGAATACTAAAGTCACCAAAAATTTGAATTTTATCTGCCATGACCACAAGGTCTGGTAGGAATTCAGGGAACTCAGTGAGGAACGCTGTATATGGCCCAGGAGGCCTGTAAACAGTGGCTATAAAAAGTGATTGAGTAGGCTGCATAGATTTCTAGACTAGAAGCTCAAAAGACAAATGCAGCCATTTTTTTTTGTAAATTGAAAATAAATGTTAGCAACACCTCTGCCTTTGTGGGGTGTGCGGGGGATATGGTCACTAGTGTAACCAGGAGGAGAGGCCTCATTTAACACAGTAAATTCATCAGGCTTAAGCCATGTTTCAGTCAGGCCAATCACATCAAGATTATGATCAGAGATTAGTTCATTGACTATAACTTCCTTGGAAGTGAGGGATCTAACATTAGTAGCCCTATTTTGTGATGTGAGATATCACAATCTCTTTCAATTATGACCAAAATGGAGATCTTTATTCCAGTTAGATTGCTAAGGCGAACACCGACATGTTTAGTTTTGCTAAACCTAAATCGAGGCACAGACACGGACTCAATGGGGATAGCTGAGCTGACTACACTGACTATGCTAGTGGCAGACTCCACTAAGCTGGCAGGCTGGCTATCTCATTGTGGAGATAGAGCCCTGTCTATGTTCATAGATAGGATGGAGTCCATCACTTTGGTCCTGTTTGTGGGTGAGTCCCAAATTATATATTTTGGGAGGGGAAGAAAATAGTTTTCAACCAGCGATTGAGTTGTGAAACTCTGCTGTAGAGCTCATCACTCTCCCTAACTAGGATGGGGCCAGAGACAATTATTCGATACCGACATCTTTCTAGCTGATTTACACGTTGAAGCTATATTGCGCTTGGTGACCTCTGACTGTTTCATCCTAACATCATTGGTGCCGACGTGGATAACAAAATCCCTATACTCTCTACACTCGCCAGTTTTAGCCATAGCCAACACCATCTTCAGATTAACCTTAACGTTGGTAGCCCTGCCCCCTGGTAAACAGTGTATGATTGCTGGATGATTATGTTTAAGTCTAAGACTACAGGTAATGGAGTCGCCAATTTGTCAGAGCTAATGGTGAGAGGCTTCGGTGTCAGACTCCGTAAGGGATGGAGGAGAGACCAGAGAAGACTCAGCCTCTGACTCCGACTCGTTGCGCGTCTCATCCTGTTAGCGGGATCATTTTCCAGCGAAAAACTCCTAGCGACATTAGCATAACGAAATTCAATATTTTTTTTCAAATATAGGACTGTCTCATATCGTTTTATAGATACACCTCTCTTGAATCGACCCTCGTCGTCCGATTTCAAAAAGGGTTTACAGGAAAAGCACAACATTAGATTATGTTAGAGGAGTACATGGTAAAAGTAGCATCATTTGAATTTTCCGACCAACCACATGCATCACAAATAACCAAAAAACAGCTAAATGCAGCACTAACCTTTTACAAACTTCATCAGATGACACACCTAGGACATCATGTTACACACAGCATGCATTCTTTTGTTCAATAAAGGTCATATTTCTATATAAAAACAGCATTTTACATCGGCGTCTGACGTTGGCGAACTGTTTTCCCATAAAATGCGTCCCGGGAAACAGTGCTACAATTTAATAAATTACTATTCGAAAATATTTTTTTATTTTATATTGTCAATCTAATATTTATAGATGAATATCTCTTGAAAACACCTGTCATAACAGATTTTAAATTAACTTTACAGGGTAATCACACTTTGAGATAAAAGGGGATGCGATACTCAGAAAATGAGCTAGTAAACCTAGCTCGGCGCCATCTTGGAACAATCGCATATCACATCTAATCTTGTATAATATTGTCAATAATCCCTTACCTTTAGTTGTCTTCATCAGAAAGCACTTCCAGGAATCCCAGGTCCACGACAAATGTATTTTCGGTCGAAAAAGTCCATCCTTTATGTTCCATTAGCTTGCTGTTGTTAGCGCGTCTGAAGGCTGTATCCAAATGCTGATCCGGGCGCGGGACTGCGGTTTCGAAAAATAACTTTTTTCCTTCCTTTAGGTTCGTTCAAACATGTCAAACGTTGTATAACATTAATCTTCAGGGCCTGTTTCAACAAGAGAGCCAATAAGATTCGAGTGGGACGATTGCATTGTGTTTCAAAATGTTTCCAAAGGTGGGGGTAGACACGGCCGCCGACGTCACAATGCTGATGGCCCTCCTACTGTGACCAATTGCCACAGCGTCTCCTTCATTGAGTTTCGACAGTAGAAGCCTCAAAACACTTTGTAAAGACTGGGGACATCTAGAGGAAGCAATAGAAAGTGCTCAATGAACGATATCTCACGTTGTGAATAATAGGCAAAGCTGTGAAGTCGAGTCCACAATTCAGAATTCCACTTCCTGTTTCAATCGGTCTCGGGGTTTTGACTGCCATATGAGTTCTGTTATACTCACAGACACCATTCAAACAGTTTTAGAAACTTTAGGGTGTTTTCTATCCACAAGTATTAATTATATGCATATCCTAGCTTCTGAGTTTGAGTAGTAGGCCGTTTAAAATGGGCACGAATTTTTTTCAAAATGCGCTGTGGCGCCCCCTATCCTAGGGTAACGCCAAGAGGTTAACCATCTAACTGAGGAACTAAATTTAACCTTGCGTAATACACTAGATGCAGTCACACCCCTAAAAAACGAAAAACATTTGTCATAAGAAACTAGCTCCCTGGTATACAGAAAATACCCGAGCCCTGAAGCAAGCTTCCAGAAAATTGGAATGGAAATGGCGCTACACTAAACTGTAAGTCTTCCGACTAGCTTGGAAAGACAGTATCGTGCAGTATCAAAGAGCCATCCCTGCTGCTCGATCATCCTATTTTTCAAATTTAATTGAGGAGAATAAGAACAATCCCCCCCCCCCAAAATTTGATACTGTCGCAAAGCTTACTAAAAAGCAGCATTCCCCAAGCGAGGCTGGATTTTACTTCAGCAGTGATAAATTCATGAATTTATTTGATGAAAAGATCATGATCATTAGAAGGCAAATGACGGACTCCTGCGTATTTCTCCAAAGCTCAGTTGTCATGAGTCTGCACAACACTGACAGGACCTAGGATCAAGGGAGACACTCAAGTTTTTGAGTGTCTTGACACATTGATGAAAATAGTCATGGCCTCTAAACCTTTTCTATCCATATATAATATGTATATGCATGTCCTAGCATCTGAGTTTGATTAGTAGGCCGTTGAAAATGGGAACGAATTTTTTTCAAAATGCGCTGTGGCGCCCCCTATCCTAGGGTAGCCTCAAGAGGTTAATGGGGAGAACCGGTTGAACATTTCTGTCGACTGAATTAGCGACACCGGTTGAGCATTCCTACAGCATTTCCTTCCAGAAGCCATGAGAAAATTGTCTGGCTGTGCTGAATGTGCGAGGGGATTTATACTACTGTCTGTACTTATTGGTGGCACAGACGCTATTTCATCCTTTCCTACACTTAAATTACCCTTGCCTAACAATTGCGTCTGAAGCTGGGCTTGCAGCACGGCGATCCTCGCCATAAGGCAATCGTTCTCCTGTTATGAGTACAGCGACTGCAATTAGAAGGAATAATGTTAATACTTAGCTTCGGCTGGTGGAGGTCGTGTAGAACCATGTCCAGATAAAGCTTGTGGGGTGAAAAAGTTGGCAGGTAGCAAAGAAATGTTAGCATCAAACCGCACAGCAGCACCTAAACAAGTCTACAAGTTGTGACCTGAAATTACTTCGACTTCATTTAGACTCGTGATGAATTGACTTGAGACTTGACTATGACTCTAGATGAGAGACTTGTGAACAATGTGAGTCAACACTGGGATAAGTTTTAGTTGTGCACTCAGTCAGATAACATGGAACAGGTGGCGTTGTAACACAGAGAAAGTCATTTAATACATAGGGCCGAAAAGCATTCTAGAACGTCTGTGTCATTTGTACGTCACTGTAGTACCACAGCTAAACAATCGTAATTAGCAACTATGTCATCAGCTGGTGAGGCTTTCATTATTACATTTGGTTAAAAGAACCTGCAGTATAATGCCAGTGGCAAAAAAACGGAATGCTGTTTGCAGAACTTGTGGAATTAACATTAAAGATGCTAGCGCAACTACATCTACATAACTTAATCCGACATTCGAAAACGAGCCTCATTTTGACTTGTTTTAAGGACATTATATCAAAGTTGGAGCAGCCTGTAGTGTGGTTTTCCACTTTAATTTTGAGTGTGACTCCAAATCCAGACATCCATGGGTTGATAAATTGGATTTCCATTGATTATTTTTGTGTGATTTTGTTGTCAGCACATTCAACTATGAAAAAAGAATTTAATAAGATTATTTCTTTCATTCAGATCTAGGATGTGTTGTTTAAGTGTTCCCTTTATTTTTTTGAGCAGTATATATAGGACACTTTAGTAGTGCAGTTATTGAACAGTTGTCAGTGATTTGGGTTTAAATGACAAGCATGAATGTATCTTCCCTAAGCTACAGATTTGCTGTTTGCGTGACAGAATGAAGGGAAATATAGACAATGTCTGCCACAGAATACCATGCACTTTAAAATGTTATGTTTTCTTTTTTTCATAGCCGGTACAATTACTTTTATGTAAACTGTCTACATTTTAAGAGGACATTTATTTAGATTTAAATAGTGCCTGATGTGCTTTCTTTCATACATGTATGGACTAATGAACAAGGAGGGAGTCTCTTCAAATAATTTACAAGGTTTATAGACCTAACCCACAGCAGGCAGAAAGCCATTGCCAAAAGGGACTTGACTTAGACTTGGCCCTAAAAGACTTGAGGCTTGACTTAGACCTCAAGTTCATTTCCAAACTGATAGAGGCTTTTCCCGATGACACAAAACATGTAAAACAAAAATGAGAGGAAGACCTGGGAGATGCTATTGATGATGATGAATGGATACAGATATGTTAGAATGCCCAGTCATGTTCATATCATTTCAGACATAAATTACTGCAATTTAAGACATCCATAGAATTACTATATGCCAGTAAATCTGAATACCATGCACTCAGAAATTGTATTTTTCTGCTGGAGGTGTAAAGCGCAAAGGGGACATATTTGCATATGTTGTGGTCTTGTGAAGGCTGGCTGAATTCAGTCAAAGTGTATTTAAAAAAAAATCTTAGCATGTCTACAGATTCTCCCTGTTTTTGTTTGCTTGGAAATGTTGATACTGGCCCTGGGGGTCTGCTGTACTGTTGTCACTCTGGTCTTGGCCTAACACACCTGGAACCAATAATGAATGTTTCACTAAGATCCTAAAGCTGAGTGGGGTGTGTAGGGTTGGGGTGCTACAGGGCCGCGGACCCCTAGTGCCAGGACGGGGTTACCCAGCTATATTGCGTGCAAGTAAAAATAGCTCTACAGTACTATTAGGCCTATAATATGAATTATATGGAGGGTGTACAGTTTCTGTGTGTTAACTTCTCTTGGGTAGGGGGCAGTATTTTCACGTCCGGATGAAAAGCGTGCCCAAAGTAAACTGCCTGTTACTCTGGCCCAGAATCTAGGATATACATTGGTAGATTTGGATAGAAAACACTCTAAAGTTTCCAAAACGGTTAAAATGATGTCTGTGAGTGTAACAGAACTGATATGGCAGGCAAAACCCCGAGAACAAACCATCCCCCCACCCAAAAGAAATTCAGACTACCACTATTTTCAATAGCTGATACTTTCATAAGGCGAAGTCCTCCTAGATTGCACTTCCTATGGCTTCCACTAGATGTCATCAGTCTTTAGAAAGAGTTTCAGGATGGCTTTTGGAAAAATTAGCCAGAAATGTTTGTTTTTCTAGGTGGCTCCCATTTTGGCTGTAGTGTTTCCAAGCACGTGACTGAGAGTGCATTCTTTGGTATTTTTCTCCAGTAAAGACAATAACGATTCTCCGTCTTAAATTTTAGCGTTTATTTACGTATTAGGGTACTTAAGGTTTTGATTATAAATGTTGTTTGACTTGTTTGGAAAAGTTTATTAGTAGTGTTTGGGATTCATTTTGTATGCATTTTGATGGAGGGAAAATGGGTGGATTATTGACTGAAGCGTGCCAGCTAAACTGAGTTTTTATGGATATAAAGAAGGACATTATCGAACAAAAGGACCATTTCTGATGTAACTGGGACCTTTTGGAGTGCCAACAGAAGAAGATCATCAAAGGTAAGGCATTTTTTATATCGCTATTTCTGACTTTCGTGTCGCACCTGCCTGGTTGAAATATGTTTTTCATGTTTTTTTTATGCGGGGCGCTGTCCTCAGATAATTGCATAGTGTGATTTCGCCGTAAAGCCTTTTTGAAATCTGACATAGCGGCTGGATTAACAAGACGTTAAGCTTTATTTTGATGTATTGCACTTGTGATTTTATGAAAGCTAAATATTTATAATTCTGTAGTTTGAATTTCGCGCTCTGCAATTTCACCGGATGTTGGCCAGGTGGGACGCTACTGTCCCACCTGCCCATAAGAAGTTAATGTGTAAGTGTATGTATGTTTTCATTCAACTTTTGTTTTTCAAACCTTTCCCTTGAGACATAAAAAAGATGAGAGAATTGGGGAGAGAGTTGAGCTATTGACTAGACTTGTGGGGGTCGGGCGTGCAGGCGGCTTGGGTTGGTTGGGCGGTCTGGCTGAAATTTAATATACAGGATGTCTTAAAGACAATCAAAAGTTGTCTTTGTACCTGATTTGTGAGTTAAGTGGAGCTGAAATATGGGACTAAAAACGAACAAAAGATAACTATTGTAAAATACACTGTGTCCGTAAAATGTATGTAGTATTTATAAACTGGAAGTAGAAGTCTAAATGTGACACATTTCAGGAAACTAGCCGTATGTCGCAGGTCACCACTTCACAGTCATTTGAACGTACTTTTTTTTTTTTTTTAGCAAAATGCATATTTTAGTAGAAATGTCTTCTGTAACATTGGAACTTTCATGTGCTTTAATAACAAACTTTTATGAATCTGTACATATGAATAAAATTGTTAAATTACGAGCTGAGTTGGTTTAGCCACAGAAAAAGAGGGCAACCTTTCCGCTTGCAATAATGAGTAGGGTGGACATGCCGAGAGATGAGTTCGGATTGGTCTGCCATTTAGCACACTTATGGCTATTTGAGCTGGTCAGTATTTGTAGGCAATCCTGTCTAACGCAGCTTTTAAAAGGCACTTAAATCTTTTTGTCTTGCCCATTCCCCCTCTGAATGGCACACATACACAATCCATGTCTCAAGGCTTAAAAATCCTTATTTTACGTGTCTCCTCCCCTTCATTTACACTGATTGAAGTGGATTTAACAAGTGACTTCAATAAGGGATCATAGCTTTCAACTGAATTCACCTGGTCAGTCTATGCCATGGAAAGAGCAGGTGTTCCTATTGTTTTGTACAAGCAGAAAACCATTCAGTATCTGGTGTGACCAACATTTGCCTCGTGCAGCACGACATATCTCCTTTGCATAGAGTTGATCAGGTTGTTGCTTGTGGCCTGTAAAATGTTATACAGATAACTAATTTAAGTTAGAATGTAAAGGTTGGTTATTTTCCCCAATGATGAGGAACTTATTCCGGAGTTATATTGATTTTTGTAAATCAGAGTACAAAATTTAGTAAAATTGTTTGAGCCCTCAAGTTCAAAATGCCTCCTCACTGGTTTCAAACTTTATTGATTTATTTAAGCTGTCAATTTTCCTTCACTCTGGTAAGGTGCAATGTCCATTTGAACTCCGACAAATAAACAAATAAACAAATGCAGTAGCTGGGTAGGACAGAGATGGCTCTTCTGGAAATTAACATTTGAATATCATGCAGTATTTTTCTGGGCTTGTATGTGTGCCAATTTACGTGTTGTAGACAGTGTTTAATAGGTTGGTAATTTTCTTAATTACCAGACCCTTGCATCCGTTGAACTTAAACATCGGAAATATGAAAGCGAGGGAGGTCATGTAGGGCAGGGGGGATATCCCGTAGTCTTTCCCCCATCCCCTCTCTGTTTTTTCCCTATCAGATCCAGCCACTGACTACATTATCAATGTCACTGGGTAGATCTTATTAAGAGAAATATGGGTCACGTATATATTAATGGGCAAGAAATCTTTAGTACTTAACTTGGCTGTCTTTTTTTCTCTCTCTTTCCCCTTGCTTGCTCTCTCTCTCTCTCTTCTCCCATCTCTATCTAATTAGCCGCTATAGCAAGCTCAGACTGGACAGGGCCCTACAATGCAGCCAGAAGTTTGCCGGAGATTTCACCCCGGGGGGAAATGTTTTGTTTACCACTGGATGAAAACATCTTGCTTGCCCTGTTTCTCCTTTAGGGTTTATGTACACATTTTTGTGTGTTTTATATTAAAACCTTTTAGATTTACAATGTGATTAATATAGTCCACATAAAAATTGACCAAATAAGCATTTGTTCTCTTCTAAAACATTTTCATCTTTGAAGTGCCTATGATTGAAATGTTCACTGCACCTGTCTCAATAAAGTTTGGCTTTATTAATAATGATAAAATGGTACTCTACCAAAACTGTACACCTAGCACTGTAAATTACAATCCATATTGGTAGAATTAGCCAAAAAGACACTCTATATATTCCCTCTACTCCCCTCCAACATATAGCTGACAACCATTACCGTACTCAACAATAATCACCATACAATTGACATGTAACCCATTTCTAAGATGATTCATTTAGATCTCACATGACATCCTATGGAATCTGTCTTAATCAAGGCCAGAGTGTGGGAAACAAATTAAAAAGAAGCCTGGTCTAAAAGGAGAATCAACTTCATCTGCATTTCTGGAATGATTTCATAGGAGTGGGATTACAATGTTGGATCATTAATGAGTCAGATGGGTGGTGTCGAGATGAGATATGTGATTGGACAATAATAACCCTCATCTACATTCTTTCCCAGTTTCAGTTCCACTGCATTTCTAATTGGGCAGTGCTTGGTCTCATTACAATGAATGTGATGTTGATTTGGTCAATCGTAACATGATCCTGTATCTTAAGGCTTTGTTAACCTGTTGGGGATAGGGGGCAGTATTTGCACGGCCGGAAAAAAACGTACCCGATTTAATCTGGTTACTACTCCTGTCCAGTAACTAGAATATGCATATAATTGTTTGATTTGGATAGAAAACACCCTAAAGTTTCTAAAACTGTTTGAATGGTGTCTGTGAGTATAACAGAACTCATATGGCAGTCAAAACCCCGAGACAGATCGAAACAGGAAGTGGAATTCTGAATTGCGGACTCAACTTCATCACGTTGCCTATTAATCACACCGTGAGCTATGGTTCATTGACCATATCCTATTGCTTCCACTAGATGTCCTCAGTCTTTACAAAGTGATTTGAGCCTTCTACTGTGAAAACTGACACAATGACACGCTGTGGAACGTGGTCACACGGAGAGGGCCATCACCATTATGACGCCGGCATCCCTAGCTACCCTCCCCTTTCGGAACGTTTTGAAACACAATGCAATCGTCCCCCTCGAATCTTATTGGAGCTCTAGTTGAAAAACGCCCTAAAGATTTATGTTATACAACGTTTGACATGTTTGAACGAACCTAAATAAGAAAAAATGCATTTTGTTGAAAGAGTAGCCCCGCGCACGTCGGAACTTTTGGTGCAGCCTTCAGAACGCGCTAACAACAACAAGCTAATGGAACATAAAGGATGAACTTTTTCGAACGAAAATACATTTGTTGTGGACCTGGGATTCCTGGAAGTGCCTAAGGATGAAGATAATCAAAGGTAAGGGATTATTGACAATAGTATACAAGACTAGATTTGATATGCGATTGTTCCATGATGGCTAGCCTATTGCTATTGCTAGCCTATTGTTCTGAGTATCGCATCCCCTTTTATCGCAAAGTGTGATTACCCAGTAAAGTTATTTTTAAATCTGGCATTACAGGTGCTTTCAAGAGATATTCATCTATAAATCTTAGAATGACAATATTACATTTTAAAAATGTTTTCGAATAGTAATTTAGTAAATTGTAGCGCTGTTTCATCGGATGCATTTGAGTGAAAATAGTTAGTCAACGTTACGCACCGATGTAAAATGCTGTTTTTATATATAAATATGAACTTTATCGAACAAAAGAATGCATGTATTGTGTAACATGATGTCCTAGGTGTGTCATCTGATGAAGATTGTCAAAGGTTAGTGCTGCATTTAGCTGTTTTTTTGGTTATTTGTGATGCATGTGGTTGGTCGGAAAATGGCTATGTGGCTACTTTTACGATATACTCCTCTAACATAATCTAATGTTTTGCTTTTGCTGTAAAGCCTTCTTGAAATCGGACGATGTGGTTCGATTCAGGAGAGGTGTATCTATAAAACGATATAATTTGGAAAAAAATTTGAAAAAAAAAAAGATTACATTTTGTTATGCTAATGGCGATAGGATTTTTCGCTGGATGTCCAGGGGTTAAATATATGTTTTCCTCATCAATCTACACACAATATCCCATAATGTCAAAGCGAAAACAAGTTTTTAGAATTTTTTGCAAACTTGATTGAGTCCACCTGTGGTAAATTCAATTGATTGGACATGACTTTGAAAGGCACACACCTGTCAATATAAGGTCCCCCAGTCGACAGTGCATGTCAGAGCCATGAGGTAGTAGGAATTGTCCGTGGAGCTCCAAGACAGGATTGTGTTGAGGCAGAGATCTGGGGAAGGGTGCCAAAAAATGTCTGCAGCATTGAAGGCCCCCAAGAACACAGTGGCCTCCATCATTCTTAAATTTGAAGAAGTTCGGAATCACCGAGACTTCCTAGAGCTGGCCGCCCGGCCAAACTGAGCAATTGGGGGAGAAGGGCCTTGGTCAGCGAGGTGACCAAAAAGTTGATGGTATCTCTGACAGAGCTCCAGAGTTCCTCTGTGGAGATGGGAGAACCTTCCAGAAGGACAACCATCCCTGCAGCACTCCACCAATCAGGCCTATAAGGTAGAGTGGCCAGATGGAAGCCACTCCTCAGTAAAAGGGCCATGACAGCCCGCTTGGAGTTTGCCAAAAGTCACCTAAAGACTCTCAGGCCATGAGAAACAAGATTTTCTGGTCTGACGAAACCAAGATTGAACTCTTTGGCCTGACTGCCAATTGTCACATCTGGAGGAAACCTGGCACCATCCCTACGGTGAAGCATGGTGGTGGCAGCATTATGCTGTGGGAATGTTTTTCAGAGGTAGGGACTGGGAAACTAGTAAGGATCGAGGGAAAGATGAACGGAGCAATGTACGGAGAGATCCTTGATGAAATCCTGCTCGAGAGCGCTCAGGCCCTCAGATTTGACTTATTCACAAATTTGCAAATATATTTAAAAAAAATTTGCTTTGAAATTATGGGATATTGTGTTTAAATTGATGAGAAATTTTTTTGTGAATTATTGAATAAGGCTGTAACGTAACAAAATGTGGAAAAAGTCAAGGGTCTGAATACTTTCCGAATGCATGTGTGAGCTACACATTGACACATGTAGCCCAAGGTTAAAAAAATACTTACTAGTCGTCAAAGATCCGGAGCATGTTGTCGTGTCTTTGGGTACCATTAAACTGAAGATAGGTTTATCAATTAACTCCCTGTAATTATTATCACGCGACTAAACTGATTAGTCCTTTAATCGTAATTAACTAGGAGATCGGGGCACCAAGAAAAATATTCAGATTACAAAGTTATAATTTTCCTAATATAACTTTCCTATATTATAATATAGGCCGATTATCTTCTGGTTTGAATGGCGTATTTTACCTCTCATCAAGTCTCATTCCCAAACGTTGTAAATTCTTGGTTATCTGCACGAACCCAGTCTTTACTAAAATCATCCATACATCAATTGTCTTAAAATCATTTATTTACTACACTAAGTAATTAACAGAAAACATACAAACAGTAACTATCGTCACACAGGATTGGTAGGGGAATGTGCCCTACTGGCTAACAAGCATGGCTGGTCTGTTAGACAATGGGTCATAAAACGGTAAGCTGAGAAGTTACACAGAGTTCATTAATATTAACAATTGACAATTGAAGGCTCACTCATTCGGGAACAGTTGCAATCAATATATATTTACGCTCAGTGTGTCGTTCTGATTCTTGTTGGAGAGTAGTTCTGATGGAGAGTCTCTCTCTCGGTTAGAATGGATCGTTCAGAGCGACATTCATGAATGTCGTCATAGAATGGATGTGGTTGGTCTTCGCGTTCGATGATATAATTTACTTAGCTGCAGACTAATAATTAATATCAAAGACTTGTTCTTATTCTGTCGGTCTCGATAGTAAAAGTTAACCACGTGGTATAGTTCACTTTCAGTAGAGTACTTGGCTGGTCAAACCTCTGGGCCAAACTCACGATGGAGTGTAGGCCTGGTCTGTAGAAATGTAAATCAGGGGGTGTTTTATAGGGCCCAGAGAACAGGCTTGTCAAATGACGCCTGGTCCTGTATGTGTCCCTGGGGGCGTGCCTATGACTGAGCTAGACTTGGTTACAGAAATATAATTCTATCACATTAACATCAGTACATAGCATCTCAATGTATTACAAATAGCTTTATCCTTAATAATACATTGTATACAGCCATGTGGATTCAGTCTCATCGCTGAGGCTATCATGTAGACCGTTTTAGGGTAATATGGCTATATTGTCTCTTCTGAGTATCACAAAATTGTACCAAGCGGATCAGTTCGTAGCTGGAGTCTTCATCAATCTTCCATATCTTCTCCAGAACACACATGTCGCTAGGTTCTCCAATTCTATGAGTTGGAAGAATTTCCTTTGTCTCTCTATGAAACATGTTGTAGTAGATTCTCCTCTTGGAATTTTTACAACCCTGGGTTGGGGGGGAAGGTAGGTTGGGTGATGGTACAAAGGGGAGGGGGTCAACTGTCCTTCCTGTACCCAAAGAGGCCAACGTCATGACATACCCCCCCTGGTGGTTTGGATCTTGTTTATCCTGCAAGTTACAAATCAACATAAAATCATGACCACATGATGTCCCATTGGTAGATCATCGTTGCAGTCCTCTCTGGTGGTTGAACTTGGTAGGCTCTCTGAAAGCGGAGCCGTCCACCACAAGGATGGGCAGTTGATGTCCGGTTGGTGGTCGCCGTTGCGGTCTCCTCTAGTGATGTACCTTGGTAGGTTCCCTGGAAGCTGCAAAGTACCCCAGGGAGGGCCAGGGGATGTCCTGGTTGTTGATCGCCGTTGCGGTCCCCCCCTCTGGTGGTTTACCTTGGTAGTCTCTCTGACAGCGGCATGCCGCCCCAAGGATAGGTTGTGGGTGTCCGGATTTGGGGTCGCCGTTCCGGACCCGTCGTCCAGACTGGAAGATCTGGGCAGTAACTTAGGCAGATGTTAACAACGCACACACACTCATGAAATATATATGATTACATTCATTCCCCAATGAGCGGCGTTGTGGCACTAAGGGATGGTTGTATGGGGACTTTGTTTATGGCTCTATCACTTCCTATGCATCAAAGGAACTGAACCGAAAAGGAATGAAAGCATAAACAAAACAAAAAAAAATACAAAATATAGTTCTCACACAAAAAAAAAATCCTCTAATTGGACTGTATTCTATATACGTCCAATGTTCTGGCAAAATGATTATCATGGCATTGTCTCTAATGCCATATCTAGGGTTTTTCCTACTTGGTGTGTTGCTTAGGCGCTATCCTAAGTTGATAACTATATGATAAGTCTACAGCTGTAATGCACTAGTTTTGGGCAGTCTACAGGGATGACCTATGGACTTCTGGGAAGAAAACTGGTGAGTGCTGTAGAGTCAAAGGCCTAGAAGTAAATGTTCACCTTTACTAAGGCTGGTATATTGCTTGGGCCCTTAAGTGGTCCTAGCATAAATCCTAATTGGATGTTCCGTTGTGCATGTGCGCTTCTGCTTACACAAGCGCGCATGTCAAGGGAAGAAAACCAAGTATCCGGGCAGATTACAACTTGTTCAGAATGAGTCTGACGTAGTCAGGTAATTTTCAGGTCAATGCCTGGAGGTCAGTCAGAATTGGTGTCAAATGAGTCTGTAGTAGTTTTTCTACAAGTCAATGTTTCTTCCGCTTTTGTAGTGGCGATAGGTATGAAGTCTATTTCATAGCTATGTTATCCACGGAGGAGCTAACCTCACGACAGAAGTACTCTTTAAGTATTGGACCAGTCATACGTGGTGTGATCATGGTTCATGACTTCTAATAATTTTCCTCCTGAATGGAGGGTCCTATTTATTAGTGGCATGTGTGTTAACCATTGGAAGAGTGCACTGGAGATTCCCCTCCACGTGTTGCACTCTGAGTGACTCCTATGTCGCTGTTGTCGATGGTAATTTGATTGGTTAAATCTCTAACCTTCTTACTGATTGTAGCTGGACTGACTGTTGCTAGTATTGGTACTGGTACTCAAGGGGACCAGTTATCCTACCGATTTATTCTGAAATATTATCTACCGGAACACGTGATTGGAGCATTTTACTAGTTCTATTGTAGTTGAACCTACACATGGCAAAGAATGATTATTGATGCCATTTGTTTTGGAGGTGGACAAGTCCATTGGACTTCCTTTACGACCAGTGTGGTACACCTCAGTACTATCTTAGATGTGTTCTAAGATAATCCCCGTCTAGGGGCCTGTCTGCTCCTCACTGTTCTCATAGGAGAGTTTACAACTAGATTTGATTTATGCTCTGGCGGCCTCGTACGGTGTTGTCCGTAGTCTTGACCCCCCCCCACCTGCCTCGATGAGGCTCATCATGGGTCTGGGCTACTATTCCCCCCCTTTGTGCCTCGGGACCCCCCCACCAGCGGGTGGTGTTGGTGTCCGATGCGCAAACAAGAAGATCGGACCCTACGTACGAGTTTTCAGCGGCCGTGTTGTTATGAGAATGGCTGTAACATTTCAACCAAATCTCCTGGTGTTTGTGCTTCAAAACGCTCAGTGGCTGTCGAGGCATGTCAGTCCCCACCGCGTCCGCGTGTGGCAACCTCTTCATTACCTGCGAACTGAGACGAGGATATCGGTCTGTGATATCGCAAAGTGTTTCACCAGTGGGAGTCATCGGGTCAGTTGCTGGACTGACGCCATTAGTGTCATTGTAAGGGGTGACAGTCCCCAACAAAGCGGAAGGTGTATCATCGGAAGCAGAGTATACTCTGTGCATCAATGTTTTACTTGCTGAGACGGCCGCAGTGCTTGCGGAAGTGTCCAAAGGGCAAGAGAAGTTCATATCAACTATCGTATTGCACGACTGCAAGGAGGAGGGAAGTTGCTTATTCACAGAGGCAGCTGGCTCGAAATCATGAAAAGAATGGTCAATCAGGTTGGCTGATGGAATGTGTCGAGATATCGTACTATCTCCATGGATCGGATTTTGTACCAAGAGGTTTCTAAACGTCTTTTTCCCAAGGGGTGCTTTCGACAGATACCCCTCGTGAAGGACTGCGTTGCAGCTAGCGTTAGGGGAAGACAGTGTGGTCAGTAGAGAAGGCACTGTGGCCTGACCATACCTGGTTGGTTTTCCAATCCATCAATGGGAGTAAGCGATCCATCAAGTCTGCTCCAAGTAGCAGGGTTACAGTTTCGAGGCTGGTAACATACACAGGGTGAATGAGCGATACGTCCTGGAAGTGTAGTTTCAGCATGATTCTCAATGTGAGAGGCGAGGTAGTCTGAGTGACCCCTCGAAGTTTAGTGTCGCATCGTTCCACTTTTAACCAACGTTTAGTTGGCTGCAAAGCCCTTTTGAGATCATCAAACAATGTTTGAGAGATGAGTGATATTGTCGCACCCGAATCAATTAGCGCATGACAAGCTAAGCAGTCCTCCAGGACTGTTTCCAGGTATGGCCGTTTAGATTCGTGGTTAGTGGACATATTCCCCACAAAGTGGAGTGGTCGTTCGCAACGACGTGATGTGCCATGTCTGTTCAAGATGGAAGCAGATTGACTTTTCCGATTTTGAGTGGGCTTGGCTTTAACGAATCGTTTGACCTTTTTCTTCGCAACTTTTGTATCAGAGTCTAAAGACAAAGCCCGGGGGCTTGTTTCTTGATCAAGCGGGCCCTGGATAGGGTATTGAATGAGAGCGGGAGAAATTTGAACTTTAACGTCCTTGCTATGGGTGTTAATTCCTGCGGACCTGGTGTCCGGTAATTCCCCGTCTAGTCCTTGTGACTTATCTTTTACCCTTTTCTCAAATTGTTCTCGCTTAAGTTCTTCCCGTAGTGGGACTTCTGGAGAACATTGGTCTACGTTTTGATCGTCCTTCAACCCTTTGTTACCCTTGTGCTCTGACACTTTTTGTGGGTTGGGTGCAGGAACGTAGCGAACGGGTCGATTGTAGCGGTAGTCATGTTGATGGCTACGTACTTTACAGTTATTTCGACCGCGGAGGTTATTGGAATCATGGTTTCGTGGTAGAAACTGTTGTTGTGCGTCATCTCTCGACGCTCCAATACCTGATAATGCACCCTCTAACTGGAGTGAGTGCTCCTGGTTAAACTTCAAAACCGAGTGGTCAGGGCTCTTAGCGTTGTGAACTTTTGATGCCTCAAAAGCTGTGCTTGCAAGCTCTCTGAGTTGTAAGATAGGCAAGCCAACGTGGGCGGCAGGGCCCAAGTAGGTAATGAAGGTGGGATACATGTTCGACAGAAACATTTGTTTGAATGGTAAAAGCTCTTCCATTCCTGTTTCTGTGAGTAGGCCAAAGTAAGCTGAACGAAGCCTATGATAGTAAGCTTGTGGGTGTTCGTTCCGAGCATGTTTGACGGTGTTAGCCAGTGAGCTATCGTGTTTGCGAGTCGCAGAACCACTGAATTCTAATTTCAAAGCTGTGGCAAGTTTAGTGTAGTCATTTAGCACGTGTTGCTGTTGTAGACGAATGAACCTTGTCACGTGTCTATTTGACGTTCGCTTCAACAGGTAAACCCTGTCAGAACCCGTAGCGTTCGGGTAGCCATCCAACGCGTCCTCTATGTCAGCTAGGAACGTCTCAGTATCGTTTGGCTGACCTGGAACGGGGTCAAAGGTGGGGAAATTCTTGACGAGTTTGTCAAGGTATTCCGCGCCAAGCGGGCGGAGAGGGTTGGCTTCATCCTGTGGAGAGATTGGGGCCGAAAGGCCAAGAGAGGAAGCCAAGCCTTGTTGTTGTTGGCCAAGAGGCGCCATATTACTCAGTACCGAAGGGCAAAGAGGAGAAGACTGAGGGACACATGAGGGAGGCAAGGTCTGAAACCTATTGTCTTCACTCCTGTGAGTACAGGGCTCCGGTTGCTTGGATGGGAAGTCGCGCTGTAGAGCGTGACCATTCTGGATTTCCTCCAGATGGTACCTAAGGGTGGAATTCTGCTGCATTGCAGAGTCCACTTGAGCGCTTAGAGTACTGATTTTGGACACGTGAGTGTCACACCTGCTCCTTTCGGTCTCAAACTTATCTGTCATGGTTTGCAGATAGAGGTCTTGAGTACGGAGCGAGAGATTCAGTGATGAGATTTCCTCTGCTTGCTTAGAAATCAATATTTCCAACCTCATCACCTGAGTTCTCTCATCATTCATTTGGTCAGCGACTTCAATAAGTTCTGCTGATTTATCATCCAACTTTGTCATTGTGTTCATTAACTGATCGTCTTTGGTCTGCAGCGCTTTGAGGAGCACCGTGTTATTTTGAGTAACATTCAACAAAACAGCATGCATGTTGTCAAGTTGAGCGCACCTGTTTGTAGATAACTCTTCAGATTTATCTAGTTTGGCGTGGACATCATCGTATTTAGTTTTGGCTAAATCGAGTTGTTCCTGTAGCCTATGATTTTGTTCCTGTAGAAAACGATTTCGTTGAAGAGCTTGTGCTTGTTCATCGTCATACGTTTTTGCAATTACATTTAATTGTTCAGTTTTCGAACGCAGTTCCATAGCTAGTAGAATTTTTCCCTTGTCTGCCTTGGTCATTGGTTTCCCGGTTCTCTCCACCTGTCCCTTTATGTCTACCATTACCTGCTCGTGCTTCAGCTGTGCACTGCGGTATTGGACAGATGGCAATCTCGGATGGCAAGACATCAGAGCTAGACTGGAGAGAACCTTTACGAGGCCTGCACCCGATGGTTGATTTTGGAAAACATTGTTGTCTGCTTTTCCACTAATGGCATAATTAGGGTTGTTATCGCTGCTGAGGTCAGAGATCAATCCATTTACGGGTGGAGGTTCACTAATTAGCGGGCGAGTGGGGACCACCCCCTCTGATAGCTTGCACATTATTAGAACATTTGAAAGGAAAAATGTTTTTCCTAATTTTCCAAAATTTGGTTTTGGAACGTGGGGAGCTGCAAAGACGATTTTAATCTATTTATAGACGTTAATGAACCATCAGTACTGTACAGTACTGTGGAAGTTGGGCGTGAATGAATTTGCAAAAGCAAATTGAATTAATCAATGCCAATGATTAGTCCTACCTGGGTAGGCTGTCTGGGTATTAAACTTGAATTACCTGAGAGTTTGCTTCATCCAGGTTAATATGCAAAGTTTAAGTTGTCTCATTTAATTGGAAGAACCTAGAAAGGTATGTTCGACAATTTAACTTATTAAATTGAATGAGACGATTGGTTCCTACAATCTCCATTGATTGGATATCATAAGTGTAAACCGTAGGTCAAATGTTGGGACCCTTCACCACTAGGGTACGCTCCTACCTGGGGTGAGCGTCAGTAAAGGGGTTTTACTGAATGTGCCTTGCTAAAGCAGATTTTACTGATTAATCTATTTATGATATATCAAACCTGTATAGGCTATCTGGGAATTAACTTTGAATTACCTAAGAGGTTGCTTCATCCAGGTTAATATCCAAAGTTTAAGTTGTCTCATTTAGTTGGAAGAACCTAGAAAGGTATGTTCGACAATTTAACTAAATAAATTGAATGAGGCAATGATACCCAAGCAATTCAGATTGTGGAGTTATGATACAGTAATGTAGTTTAAATGTTTAGGATACATTCACCACTATACTTTCCCTTAAGGCCGAAGCCACATGGGATTCACTCCCGTCAGTAATGGGTTTTACTGAATGTGCCTTGCTAAAGCAGATTTTACTGATTAATCTATTTATGATATATCAAACCTGTATAGGCTATCTGGGAATTAACTTTCAATTAACCTGAGAGCCTTGCTTCATCTAAGTTAAGTTTGGAAAAAGTTAATCATGTCTCATTATGGACGCCCAATCAATTTTGGATATTTTTTTTTTTTAAAAGATCAACTTGAAAAGGTAAATCTGGCAATTTCACTTGTTAGTTAAATTGAATGAGACGTCATATCCCGTGCTCCACGTTTGAATTTCCCCTAGAGATGTACTGGCAATTCTTCACCACCAGGGTGCAGAATGATGAAATTTAAACGGAAGTACAAAGGTCGGACTTCCGTCGCGCTACGGAGGAATTTTAAACGTGGTACGGAGAGAGGAAATGTTCCCTCTCTGTTAGCTTGCCCGTAATGCTAAGCTATTGCTACTTGGTACAGGAGTATCCTTCCAAGCACCAAACCTCACCTTAACCCCATTCAGCATATTCTGCTAGCGTTTCTGCTGACCGGAGCGACACGGTACTAAAATACAGATACGCATACGGTCTGCCCACACTGTCCTAGTGCGGTAGGCAAATTATTCGGCTCGGTTCCCGGACAGTTAACTTCTAAATTCTAACCTTACTCTAGAAGTTAATATTTACCGACAGAAATAGTACCGTTTGGCCTAACGGACTAAAACTGGAATTTATTCCTCACTGCTATCGATATAAGACCGAGGCTATTTTAAATAGCTTCTCTCAATGGAAAATGCACAATCACTTTGTTTAGATAGCAGGCTGTTTGTACAATTCTGTTTGCACAATTGATATATAGAATTTCACAGCAAAGTCCAATTCTATCTTAGATTCCTCGCACGGGGGCTCCATATATGTCGTGTCTTTGCGTACCATTAAACGGAAGATAGGTTTATCAATTAACTCCCTGTAATTATTATCACGCGACTAAACTGATTAGTCGTTTAATCGTAATTAACTAGGAGATCGGGGCACCAAGAAAAATATTCAGATTACAAAGTTATAATTTTCCTAATATAACTTTCCTATATTATAATATAGGCCGATTATCTTCTGGTTTGAATGGCGTATTTTACCTCTCGTCAAGTCTCATTCCCAAACGTTGTAAATTCTTGGTTATCTGCACGAACCCAGTCTTTACTAAAATCATCCATACATCAATTGTCTTAAAATCATTTATTTACTACACTAAGTAATTAACAGAAAACATACAAACAGTAACTATCATCACACAGGATTGGTAGGGGAATGTGCCCTACTGGCTAACAAGCATGGCTGGTCTGTTAGACAATGGGTCATAAAACGGTAAGCTGAGAAGTTACACAGAGTTCATTAATATTAACAATTGACAATTGAAGGCTCACTCATTCGGGAACAGTTGCAATCAATATATATTTACGCTCAGTGTGTCGTTCTGATTCTTGTTGGAGAGTAGTTCTGATGGAGAGTCTCTCTCTCGGTTAGAATGGATCGTTCAGAGCGACATTCATGAATGTCGTCATAGAATGGATGTGGTTGGTCTTCGCGTTCGATGATATAATTTACTTAGCTGCAGACTAATAATTAATATCAAAGACTTGTTCTTATTCTGTCGGTCTCGATAGTAAAAGTTAACCACGTGGTATAGTTCACTTTCAGTAGAGTACTTGGCTGGTCAAACCTCTGGGCCAAACTCACGATGGAGTGTAGGCCTGGTCTGTAGAAATGTAAATCAGGGGGTGTTTTATAGGGCCCAGAGAACAGGCTTGGCAAATGACGCCTGGTCCTGTATGTGTCCCTGGGGGCGTGCCTATGACTGAGCTAGACTTGGTTACAGAAATATAATTCTATCACATTAACATCAGTACATAGCATCTCAATGTATTACAAATAGCTTTATCCTTAATAATACATTGTATACAGCCATGTGGATTCAGTCTCATCGCTGAGGCTATCATGTAGACCGTTTTAGGGTAATATGGCTATATTGTCTCTTCTGAGTATCACAAAATTGTACCAAGCGGATCAGTTCGTAGCTGGAGTCTTCATCAATCTTCCATATCTTCTCCAGAACACACATGTCGCTAGGTTCTCCAATTCTATGAGTTGGAAGAATTTCCTTTGTCTCTCTATGAAACATGTTGTAGTAGATTCTCCTCTTGGAATTTTTACAACCCTAGGTTGGGGGGGAAGGTAGGTTGGGTGATGGTACAAAGGGGAGGGGGTCAACTGTCCTTCCTGTACCCAAAGAGGCCAACGTCATGACAATGTCTACCTCTCTTGGGTAGGAGGCAGTATTTTCACAGCCGGATGAAAAACGTACCCAAATTAAACGGCCTACTACTCGGGCCCAGGAACTAGAATATGCATGTTATTAGTAGATTTGGATAGAAAACACTCGGAAGTTTCTGAAACTGTTTGAATGATGTTGTGACTATAACATAATTCATATGGCAGGCAAAAACCTGAGAAAAATCCTACCAGGAAGTGGGAAATCTGATGCTGGTAGTCTATTCAAGTCTTTGCCTATCTAACGCACAGTGACTTAGGGTTCATTTTGCACTTCCTAAGGCTTCCACTAGATGTCAACAGTCTTTAGAACCTTGTTTCAGGCTTTTGCAGTGAACAGAGAGTGAACAAGAAGGCCGGGGAGTTGGTGACTCAGGGAAGGACATGAGTTCATTGGCGCACATTCACGTGAGGAGGTAGCTGTGTTCCAAAACGTTTTTCAAGACATTGGAATCATCCGGCTGGAATATTATTGAAGTGTTATGTTAAAAAGGCCCTAAAGATTGATGCTGTACAACGTTTGACATGTTTGAACGAACGTAAATATAACTTTTTTTCAAAACTTTTCGGCGTGACATTTTGGCCGTGCTTCCTACATTTGGAGTAGCTTACTGAACGCGCAAACAGCAAGGAGATATTTTGACATAAATTTTGGACTTTATCAAACAAAACAACATTTATTGTGGACCTGGGATACCTGGAAGTGCCTTCTGATGAAGATCATCAAAGGTAAGTGAATATTTCTAATGCTATTTATGATTTTAGATGACTCCAAAATGGCAGGTATCTGTATTGCTTGATGTCTTTTTCTGAGCGCAGTACTCAGATTATTGCAAAGTGTGCTTTCCCCGTGAAGCTTTTTTTTAAATCTGTCACAGCGGTTGCATAAAGGAGATGTTCATCTATAATTCTTTGAATAACAGTTTAATATTTTATCAACGTTTATGATGAGTATTTTTGTAAATTGTTGTGCTGATTCACCGAAGGGATTGGAGGCAAAATATTTTCTGAACATCACGCGGCAATGTAAAATGCTGTTTTTGGATATAAATATGAACTTGATCGAACAAAAAATGCATGTATTGTGTAACATGATGTCCTAGGCGTGTCATCTGATGAAGATCGTCAAAGGTTAGTGCATAATATTAGCTGGTTTTCTGGTTTTTGTGACGCCTGTCCTTGCTAGGAAAATGGCTGTGTGGTTTTTCTTGTGTTGGAACTGTCCTAACATAATCTAACTTTATGCTTTTGCCACGTCCCACCTCCCCAAGAGAGGTTAAATACTCCTTCTCAGCTTTTTTTTATTATTTTACTCTTGCTTTCTCGTATCTCCCTGCTCTCTCAAGCTACTTTATTTTCCTCTCTTTTAGAATTTTTCTTTCTCTTTACACCTCTCTTTTCCTCTCGTTTGACCAACTACTCCAGGCAGGCATTGGAGTATCACCAAGGAAAACAGAAGCAATTGGACAACTCTTCTCTCTCTCTCTCAACTTGACTAGATTCCTAATCAGCTGTACTACATTTCCCTCCTGCAATTAAAAAACTCAGCAAATTATTTTTAGACATGGCTTCTCATTTTTCCATTTTACATACCCCCATTGAAGATTATTTATCTAAACACAGCACTCTCTTCTGAGTGCATTCTGTGGCCCCCAAGCCATTTTCCACATGGGCAACCGTGAAGTCATATTGACACTAAACATATGGTCGGCCTGCTCGGAGATAGACTGTTGCAGACTCCCAATGTTTCACTTGTCTTAATGAATAATACCATGGTGGATTCAAGCGTCTGGAATTGCTGGGATTTGTTTTTTTATTATACCAACAATGTTTTCATGCATGAATTAGCAGCTTTGCATTTTCCTTCTGTCTTCTTCTTTTTTTACATGGAGCTGGGGAATAATAGTTTGTAATTTCATTTGCAATAAAATTAGGACTGAATAAAACTATGTCCTTTCAATGGTCCATTTTCTGTTTAAATATGTGTTCAGTGTTATTGCATACATCTTAACATACTGAGACAAATACTGTCAAAACCAATAATATTTTACAGTATCCATGTTGTATAAAATGCAGAAGAAAACATGCAACATATTCCTTTGCAATTGAGAAACAATTGCCCTGGACTGCCTTGGCATGGTATTGTGCATTCAGCCTTTCCTCAGTCAAATGAATATAAATATCATAACACTAAGTGACAGACTAGGTTATGAAAATAACGAACGCTCGTTAATAGAAATTCCAAGATGGAATGTGAACATCCCCTTAAGACAGAAGATATTTGTGTCTGGGTCCTGATTTCCCTGACCTCAGAGGGAGGGCAGAGATAGAGAGCAATGTAGAGAGAGTGGGGGTGGGTAGAGACGGTAAGAGAAGGTAGAGAGAGGGGAGAGAGAGAGTTTGAGAGAGTTTTAAATAACCTTTATTGGGTCGGGGAACCCACAATACGATAAACACTCATACCAAACCATGGTTACACATCAAATAAAAACACAACACCAAATCTTCCTCCACAGTAACTAAACACAACAGCCTCTGAATACCCCATATACTCATAAACAGATCAATATTTTTAACCATTTTGTAATAGGCAAACTCAACCCTCAGTCTTGCTGCCAACATTCCCTCTAGCATTCCCATCACATCCACAGACCCCTGTCCCCAAATACTGTTCTTTCAGGTCTTCCATATTGCTAATTTAGCTGCCCCTGACACAAAATTAAGCAAAAGAACTACATGCCTTCGACTAAACCTGCACTTTAGCCCAAATATAAACTGGTGGGAAGAGAGAACCTCTCCCAGAGCTGAGACCCAGCTAGTGATCAAGTCAATCATCCCGACCAACCTGGGACACTGTAAGAACAGATGTGCCAGAGTTTCAGACTCAGCACAGAATGGACACCCTTCCCCCCAACAGTAGCATCCAGGTGTACCAGATGCATATTGGTGGCTATGGCTCCATGTATTATCCTCCATTGGAGGTCAGCTGTCCTCTTTTCAATAGGCAGGATGTATAAAGACCACCAACAGCCTTTTGGGGAGGCACCTGGACCAAACACACCCGCCCACCTTGTTGATTTTACCCCTTCCAGGGAAGAAGCACGGGACACTTTTACACAGATTTTGTACATGGCCTTCTTTCCCACTGTCTTGAACTCCCCCAGCTCCGGGTTATCGAAGGAAAGCAGCATCCCCACATCGTCCTCGAATGCCCCCGCCTCACCACTAACATTCAGCACAGGAACACATAATCCAGACCCTCCATCCACCGATCAGAATTGGAAGTGTCAGTCACATACTGCTGATGAAGTACTGGCAAGGAATTACAGACCTCAGCTACGACCTTTCTCAGTAGGCGAGATGATCAGATCCTCGCTCTTTCTCCCAGCTCCTCCAATGATCTGCTTCTACTCTGCATCAGATGACCCAGCTTGGTACACCCCACACCTAACAGGCATGAATGTAGGCTGACTGAACCCATAGCACGGGACTGAATGGCAGTGTTGTAAAAAAGAGGCTCTTCAAAAAGTCACATCCCTGGTGGCGTGCTGGCCTTACGGGACTTTACAAAAACTCTCCAAGCCTGCATAACAGACTCATAAAATGGAGTCAAGCCAGACAAATCACACCCCTTTAGCTTTAAGAGGAAAAGATGCTTGTCTAAGCCCAAACTGCCTGCTCTACACATCAATGTATAGGCTGTGTCGACCCAGCTAAAACCGTCACAGTACAACAGTCTCTAGGCTGCTTGAAGCCCGAAAGCCATGATCCTGGAAGAAATGTCCACCAGACCTTGCCCACCCTCGTGCAGTGGCAGGTACAGGGCAGCAGCTTTAATCCAATGTTGTCAAGACCAAAAGAAATTGATAAGGGTCCTCTGAAGCTCTTGGATCAGACCCCTGTAAAATCATTAGTTTGTGCCACAGGGTAGAGGAAGCTAGATTATTGGCTACCAGCACCCTTCCCCTACATTACAGCTGGAGTAGCACCCATTTCCACCTTGACAATCTGGCACACACTTTCTCCACCCTCCCTCTTAGTTCTTTTTCTGAAAGACATTGGAGCCTATAAAACCCCCCAAAGTCTTCATCCCATCTTTGAATCCCCCCTGGTAACCGTGGAGCAGACCCCGTCTGAAGCTGACCTGCCCACAGCGATTCGCTCTTTTCCCAATTGACTCTAGCTGAGGAGGCTCCCTCATACACCTTTAAAGCATTTGAGAGAACCTTAACATCCTTACCCCCTGTAGAAGAAACTGTCACATCATCTGCATACGCAGACAGTGATATCGTGGGACCCTTCATAACCCTTAAAAAACTAAGTATTGGTTCAATTGCCGGACAATATAACTGCCCTGAAATTGGGCATCCCTGCCTGATACCCCTTTGGACAGGGATGGGGCAACTCAAACCACCCCCAACCTCCACCATACATGAGGCCCCAGCATACAGTAAACTCATCCAAGACAAAAAAAACATCCCCAAACACAAAGGCTTTCATTGTTTTGAACAAGTACTTGTTGTCCACACAATTAAAGACCTTCTCCTGATCCAAAGAAAGTAAACCCACATTCACATCAGACAGTTTACAAATGTCTAAAACATCTCTTATTAGAAACAAGTTATCAACAATAGAGCTGTCGGGTACACAGCAAGACTGGTCCTTGTGGACCAACAGCCCCAAATACTCTTTCAACCTGTTTGAGAGACATTTAGATAGAATTTTATATTCTACACACAGCAATGTAACAGGTCGCCAATTATTTTGAAGACCCAAATCCCCTTTTTGGCAACAATGAAAGCACAGCACATTGACAGGATACAGGAAGAGATCCCTCATGAAAAGATTCACACACCACTTCATAAAAATCCTCCCCAATAGACCCCCAAAATATAGAACTCAGATGGTAAACCTTCGATGCCAGGGGCTCGGCCTGATGAGAGCTGCATAACTGCTGTGGACAGCTCCTGCAGAGTAATGTCAGAGTCCAAAGCAACTCTCTGCTCAGGTCCCAATTGCGGAAGTCCATGTAACAACTGCTCAGTACACAGAGAATCACAATCCTCCGCCTTATAGAGGCCAGAGTAGAAATCCACATGTTAGCGCATTTCACTGTCATACTTGGTCACCTTCCGATCAGGGAGACGAAGGCAGACCATCTGTTTGCGTTGCAATGTTGACTGCCCAAGGTTAAAAAAAAACGCTAGGAGCATCCATATCCTTGAGGGTAGCATGTAGAAACAACCTCAGTTCATGTCTCTTGTCCTGTAAGTTCATGACTAGTCTGGAGTCATTCTGAGTGAGCAACTTCAATTCAATAGATTTTATGTCCTGTTCAAGGGCCCTGATAGTCTCTTTAACTTCAATACGAGACAGAGCAGTATACTGCCAACAAAGCAATCATATTTGGGCCTTCCCCCCTCCCACCATTGTCTCAAGGACTCAAAATGTATTCAAGGACTCAAAACTTTAAATGATAACTCAAGTCTGCTCCGGTGAGTCCAAAAACATAAAAACCTATTGCCGAAACAACATAACCTGTTTCAAAGCCGTGTGTTTGCAACCCAAAGGGACAATCTTAATTGAACTTGCAAACTTCCAAAACTGCTATAACTCGAGCTCCAATAGCTCATTGGGAATAAACGGCGGTACGTTCAAAATCGTTACCCTTGTTGACGGAGAGACAAGCGGCGGAACTTGAACGCTCAACTATTCGATCAACAAGATGCTCTTCTTTAAGAAAAAACACCACCAATTTATTCATAAGCAACATTCTCATAGCCTACCTTATCTCCTATGGCAACCATAAACTTCTCCACAGTGACAGTAGTTTCAGTAACACACCTAAAGCCATGCCGAAGTGACAGGGACGGCGTCCCTATGCGGGTCGCCATCCCCGCCAAAGCCAGGGCAATTTCAACAAGAAAAACAATGCACTTAATTCTACCACAACAAATAAGTAAAATAAATAATCACCTTAATCATGCATAGAAAAAGGAAAACCACCAAGAAAAGGAAAACAAGAAGGAAAAAACAAGCGTTCTAACTCCAGACAACACTCACTCATACAATTCCCTGCATGCACCAAACACGAGAGAGAGAGAGAGAGAGAGAGAGAGAGAACAAATTGTTTGTATTGGATGTTGTGTGGGTGGGTTTGTGCTTGTATGACTGATGTCTGTCAGTATATTGCAAATGCATGTTTTCCTCTCTGTATGTTTGTGTGTGTGATTGATGTACGGTGCCTTCAGAAAGTATTCAGACCCCTTGACTTTTTCCACATTCTGTTACGTTAGACTTATTCTAAAACGGATTAAAATAGTGAAAAACCCTCAGCAATCTACACACAATACCCCATAATGAAAAAGCGAAGACAGTTTTTTAGACACATTTGCAAATATCTAAAAAACAAAAATACCTTATTTGCATAAGTATTCAGACCCTTTGCTATGAGACTCAAAATTGAGCACTGGTGCATCCTGTTTCCATTGATCATCATTGTCAGGTTGTGCGCTACTGGTATAGAAGTCAGGTGCAGGAGAGCAGAGTGTTGTGATCAGGCGCATACTTTATTTGGCAGAAGCAACAACAGACTGATGCAACTTCGTCAAAAAACCTCCAGCCAATGGCAAAAGTGAAAAGCGCGACAACAGTCACAATGATGCAAATGTTTAACAATTAACCATACTTCGGGTTAAACACGGTACCCGGGGAAAAACCAGCCTGGCGCGTCACACAAAACATGTAACAAAACAATTCCACACAAAGACAAGGCTGATTTTGTACGTTTGCCCACTGACAAAGAAATGATCAGTCTATAATTTTAATGGTAGGTTTATTTGAACAGTGAGAGACAGAATAACAACAAAAAAATCCAGAAAAACACATGTCAAAAATTGTATAAATTGATTTGCATTTTAATGAGGGAAATAAGTATTTGACCTCCTCTCAATCAGAAAGATTTCTCTGTAGGGCCATGGGGAGACCGGGCAGAGGGAGGAGATGACAGGACTGAGAGAAACGATCCACAACGACCAGGATCATGGTGTTTCCCTGTGAGGGAGGAAGATTGGTCAGAAAATCCACCGACAGGTGTGACCAAGACCGTTGTGGAACGGGTAAGGGATGTAGCTTCCCTCTGGGCAGGTGTCTAGGAGCCTTACACTGGCCGCAAACCGAGCAGGAGGAAACATAAACCCTCACGTCCTTTGCCAAGGTAGGCCACCAGTACTTCCCACTCAGACAGCGCACCATCTGACCGATCCCCGAACCCCTGACCAGAGGAGGATAACGTGTGGGCCCAATAGATCAACTGGTCACGGACAGCAGACGGAACTTACAGACGCCCGCCGGGACACTGGAGGGGAGCGGGCTCTGTACGTAATGCCTGCTCAATGTCCGCGTCCAGCTCCCACACGACTGGCGCTACCAGGCAGGAGGCCGGGAGTATGGGAGTCTGATCCATGGGCCATTCCTCTGTGTCATACAGCCGGGACAGTGCGCCTGCCTTCACATTTTGGGAACCTGGTCTGTAGAACAGGGTGAACACAAAACGGGTAAAAAAACATGGCCCACCTTGCCTGACGAGGATTCAGTCTCCTTGCTGCCCGGATGTACTCCAGGTTGCGGTGGTCAGTCCAGATGAGAAAAGGGTGTTTAGCCCCCTCAAGCCAATGTCTCCACGCCTTCAAAGCCTTAACCACAGCCAACAGCTCCCGGTCCCCCACATCATAGTTCCGCTCTGCAGGGCTAAGCTTCTTCGAGAAGAAAGCACAGGGGCAGAGCTTCAGTGTCGTGCCCGAGCGCTGAGAGAGCACGGCTCATTATCCCAGCCTCGGACGCGTCCAGCTCCACTATGAACGCCAAAGAGGGATCCGGATGGGCCAGCATGGGAGCCAAGGAAAACAGAGCCCTTAGGTGCCCAAAAGCCCTGTCCGCCTCAGCCGACCACTGCAAACGTACAGGAGCCCCCTTCAGCATTGAGGTAATTGCATCCGCCACCTGGCCAAAACCCCGGATAAATCTCTGGTAGTAATTGGCAAACCCTAAAAACTGCTGCACCTCCTTTACCGTGGTGGGAGTCGGCCAATTACGCACGGCTGAAATGCGGTCACTCTCCATCTCCACCCCGGAGGTGGAAATGCGATACCCTAGGAAGGAGATGGCCTGCTGAAAGAACAGGCATTCATGCTCCAACAGTCGTCCAAGCACCCTGCACACCAGGGACACATGCTCGGCGCGTGTAGTGGAGTATATCAGAATGTCATCGATATACACCACTACACCCTGCCCATGCAGGTCCCTGAAAATCTTGTCTTCAAAGGATTGGAAGACTGATGGAGCATTCATCAACCTGTACGGCATGACGAGGTACTCATAATGCCATGAGGTGGTACTGAACGCCGTCTTCCACTCGTCTCCCTCCTGGATACGCACCAGGTTGTAAGTGCTCCTGAGATCCAGTTTAGTGAAGAAGCCCATGCATTGACTCAATCACCGTGGCGATAAGAGGTAGCGGGTAACTGTACCTTCTTCTTCACAAAAAAGAAACTCGAGGAGGCTGGTGAAGTGGAGGACCGAATGTACCCCTGACGCAGGGATTCAGAGACATATATGTCTCCATAGCCGCCGTCTCCGCTTGTGATGGGATACACATGACTCTTGGGAAGTGCGGCGTCTACCAGGATGCAACTGCGTCAAAAAACCTCCAGCCAATGGCAAAAGTGAAAAGCGCGACAACAGTCACAATGATGCAAATGTTTAACAATTAAACATACTTAGGGTTAAACACGGTACCCGGGGAAAAACCAGCCTGGCGAGTCACACAAAACACGTAACAAAACAATTCCACACAAAGACATGGGGGGAACAGAGGGAATATATATGTTGTGTGATTAGGGAATGTAAACCAGGTGTGTGGGGAAACAAGACAAAACACATGGAACAATGAAAAGTGAAGCGGCGATGGCTAGAAGACCGGTGACATCGACCGCCGAACGCCGCCCGAACAAGGAGAGGAGCCGAGTTCGGCGGAAGTTGTGACAATCCTTGAGTTGTTTCTACATTTCGATTGGAGTCCACCTGTGGTAAATTCAATTGATTGGACAATATTTAGGAAAGGCACACACCTGTCTACGCTCCCCATCCAACCGGACAGAGCTTGACAGGATCTGCAGAGAAAAATGGGAGAAACTCCCAAAATATAAGCTTTTAGCGTCATACCCAAGAAGACTTTAGGCTTTAATCTTTGCCAAAGGTGCTTCAACAAAGTACTGAGTAAAGGGTCTGAAAACGTATGTAAACGTGATATATCTTTGTCATTATGCGGAATTCTGTGTAGACTGAAAAAACTATGTAATCCATTTTAGAATAAGGCTGTAAAGTAACAACATTTGGAAAAGGTCAATGGGTCTGAATTCTTTCTGAAGGCATTGTATAGTTGAAGCCAGTAACAATGAAAATTCATGAAACCACATACACATTTTGATTTCCAACCAACATAACCTCAAGCGACCCAGTCTACAGCTAGACTGATGACAGTGGTGACTGTAAACACAATACAGCAAACCCTATTCCACCACAGCCCTGAAAGGAATATTTAATTGCAATCTAAATATCTACATATTTACATAGTCCATCTGTAAATAGCCCATCCAACTACCTCATCCCCATACTGTATTTATTTATTTTTCTTGCTCCTTTGCACCCCTGTATCTCTACTTGCACATTCATATTCTGCACATCAATCAATCTAGTGTCTAATTGATATATTGTAATTACTTCGCCACCATGGCCTATTTATTGCCTTACCTCCCTTTTCTTACCTCATTTGCACACACTGTATATAGATTTTCTTCAACTGTATTATTGACTGTATGTTTTGTTTATTCCATGTGTAACTCTGTGTTGTTGTATGTGTCGAACTGCTTTGCTTTATTCTTGGCCAGGTCGCAGTTGTAAATGATAACTTGCTCTCAACTTGCCTACCTGGCTAAATAAAGGTGAAATTAAAAAAAATATATTTCTAAGGTGATGGAGAAGTCAAAAGTAAACATATGTTTGTTAGTTAAAACTTGCCTCTCCGACTACTCTCAGAAAAGGCAAAGCAAAGTGTTTACAGCAGAAAAAATACATTTCAAACAACAACTTGTGATTAGATTCAGTGACCATAAAGATAATGATGTCTATGACAGAAGTTATAACGTATGTATTAAAAAAGAACTGATGCATTGTTTTTATTAAAAGGGTGTTCTGAGGGTTTTAGGTCAAGTAGAGAGGCAGATGGGGCTGAAATATGGGCCAAAGACACTCTTGAACACAGATGGAATTCTCAGTTGCCTGAGAAGGTCGCCCCGATGTCGAAACAAGTTAATATTACCCAATGAATGTATAAAACATATACATCACTTAAATCTACCTAAGAAATGTCTTACACGTCTTAAATACAGGTACTTCAGTTAAACATTTCATTTTTACCCTGCTTTGATGAGACATTCCATAACTCTGCAGTCTGTAATTTCCCAACTCTGGTCCGTTCATTCACAATGGGAATTTTCCTACAGTACCACCAAATACTGCTACAGTATAGCTAGACCAGAGGGTGAATCAATCACCCTCTCTTTACACCACATCCCAGTTTACTGCATGGTCACAGTGCTGCATTAAACAAGCATAAGCATAGCAACACAACACAGATGCACCCCCTAACCCTCTCCTCCCTTCCCTACCATGGTGGATGGATATTGATGACTGTGCAATACCAATTGGTGTAATTAATGTCTAGGTTGTATGGGAAGTACATTTATCACCACTGGGCCTTCACTTTTTCATGCCCTATTGAGCCATTGGTACAGTCTGGCTGAGCAGAATCTTAATTGCAGGCTTGTCGTCGTCGTACCCCCCAGTTTAGTTGTGGAAACAGACAGAGCATACGCATACTGTAGGAGTGCAAACACACGGCAGTGCACACACAATCACATACTCTCTCACATACACACTTTCACAAAAATACACACACACACTCTCTCTTTCTCTTATGCATACACACACATTATCTGGTCAGTTTCTGCTGGTTAAGGTAGTGGGAGCGCAGGGTGTCCGTCACTCACACACACCACGGGACACAGAGGAGATTACAGAACTCCAGAGGAAGCATCTCTATCTGGTCTGGAGACAGGCAGGGGTAAGAGGATTTAGCTACAGCAAACACACACCACATGTCTCACTGAATACATGATTATTCAATGTGATGGAATTCTGCTGCATTTTACAGTAAAATTATATCACTGTCATTGGAAATTTCATAAAATAGACAAACAATTTGTCATGTGTCAAATGTTTGCACTATATTAAAAGTATTTGGCCAATGTCTGCTATTAAGTCTGCATTTCAGATGTTTAAAGACCATCACATCACATGCAAACCCCCTGACATACCAACCATTTCCTTTTCTCAAAGCCCCCCCACAATATATTGAAAAGCACACTTGGCTAATTCCCTGAGGTCTTGTGAGGGGTAATGCCAGGGCTTTTTGATGAAACGCTTAAGGCTTTTGAAAGTTCACGCAAGATAAGTCTGTGTTTAGGGAAAGGAGATGAAGGGGGTGGAGGATGAGGTGGAAGAGGAGGAGGAGGAGGGGACTCCTCAGCCCAGTGACTAATTGAAAACATAAATGTCAGAGAGGAAGCGAGACAGAACGGTAGGGTAGGCATGGAGAGGGAGGGAGGTGCCCAGGGAATACCAATGAACGCTCATTATCATCACTGTGTTTAACTGGTTGGGTCAGGAATGATAATTAAAGCAGGGCCAGAATGTATGGAGAAAGGGACAGAGAGGAAAATAAAAAAATGTGAAAATAGGAAGGTACAGAAAGAGATGGAAAAACAAGAAATAGAGAATATGACAAAGAGAGAGCTGAGAAGCTGAGCAACAGTAAAGAGAGTAAAAGCAACAAAGGGACATTTTGAAACAATGAGACAATTAAAAAAGTGAGATGAATGCATAGGTTTATGTCAGATCATAGTGCTCTCCTGTACTGTATGGGCCCGATTATGACTTAGGATATTTCGCCTTTCTTACTCACTTCCCAGTAATTTGTATTCAAACTTACCTTATTAAGGTGTACAGTGGCTTGCAAAAGTATTCAACCGCTTGGGGGTTTGTATCATTGGATTTACACAACATGCCTACCACTTTGAAGATGCAAAATATTTTTTGTTGTGAAACAAACAAGAAATAAGACAAAAAAACAGAACTTGACCATGCATAACTATTAACCCTCCCAAAGTCAAAACATTGTGGAGCGCCTTTTGCAGCAATTACAGCTGGAAGTCTCTTGGGGTATGTCTCTATAAACTTGGCACATCTAGCCACTGGGATTATTGCCCATTCTTCAAGGCAAAACTGCTTTAACCTCTCTGGGCCAGTGGGACGCTTGCGTCCCACCTACTCAACAGCCAGTGTAATCCCGTGGCGCGATATTCAAATACCTTAGAAATGCTATTACTTCAATTTCTCAAACATATTACTATTTTACACCATTTTAAAGACAAGACTCTCGTTAATCTAACCACACTGTCCGATTTCAAAAAGGCTTTACAACGAAAGCAAAACATTAGATTATGTCAGCAGAGTACCCAGCCAGAAATAATCAGACACCCATTTTTCAAGCTAGCATATAATGTCACATAAACCCAAACCAAAGCTAAATGCAGAACTAACCTTTGATGATCTTCATCAGATGACAATCCTAGGACATTATGTTATACAATACATGCATGTTTTGTTCAATCAAGTTCATATTTATATCAAAAACCAGCTTTTTACATTAGCATGTGACTAGCATGTGACTAGCATTCACACCGAACACTTCCGGTGAATTTACTAAATTACTCACGATAAACGTTCACAAAAAACAACAATTATTTAAAGAATTATAGATACAGAACTCCTTTATGCACTCGCTATGTCCGATTTTAAAATAGCTTTTCGGTAAAAGCACATTTTGCAATATTCTGAGTAGATAGCCCGGCCATCACAGGCTAGCTATTTTGACACCCACCAAGTGTGGTACTCACCAAACTCCGATTTACTATTAGAAAAGTTTGATTACCTTTGCTGTTCTTCGTCAGAATGCACTACCAGGGCTTCTACTTCAATAACAAATGTTGATTTGGTCCAAATAATCCATAGTTATATCCAAATAGCGGCATTTAGCTGTGGTTTTGGTTTTTGTGACATATATGCATGCTTTGAAAACGGCTGTGTGATTATTTTTGGCAGGGTACTCTCCTGACATAATCTAATGTTTTGCTTTTGCTGTAAAGCCTTTTTGAAATCGGACAATGTGGTTAGATTAACGAGAGTCTTGTCTTTAAAATGGTGTAAAATAGTCATATGTTTGAGAAATTGAAGTTATAGCATTTTTTAGGTATTTGTATTTCGCACCACGCGATTCCACTGGCTGTTGACTAGGATGGGACGCAAGCGTCCCACCTAGCCCAGGGAAGTTAAACAAAGTGATTATTATTATTAACCCTGCATTGTAATTATATAAAAGCCCCTTAGAAATTCTCACAGATCAGGTTTGCTCGAATGAAAAATGCCCCTTAGATATTAATTTAGAATCCTTCAATCCTCTAAATGTAATTATTGGCGGAGAGTCAGGTCATTGAAAAAAATACTTTAAAATATACTATAGGCCTAACAATGTCACGCCCTGACCAATAGAGAGCCCTTGGGGTTCTCTATGGTGCAGTAGGTCAGAGCGTGACTAGGGGGTGTTCTAGTATTGTATTTCTATGTTGGTGTGAGTATGGCTCCCAATTGGAGGCAGCTGATTATCGTTGCCTCTAATTGGGGATCATATTTAATGTGGTCCTTTTCTCACCTGCGTTTGTGGGATATTGTTTTGTGTGAGTGCATTCAGCACCAAGTAGTTCACGTTCGTTGTATGTTTATTGTTTTTTTTTAAAGTTTTCACTGCAAATAAAGATGTGGAACTCAAGATTCGCTGCGCCTTGGTCCGTCCATTATCACGTCCATGACAGAATATCCCACCAACGCAGGACCAAGCAGCGTGTTATGGAGGTTAATTAAGAGCGTATCACCAGTCCGGTGCTACCTGTGCCGGCTCCACGAACCAGGCCTCCAATGTGCCTCCCCAGACCGGTACGTCCTGTGCCAGCTCCCCGTACCCTCCCTGAAGTGCATGTCACCAGTCCGGTGCCACCTGTGCCGGCTCCACGCACCAGGCCTCCAGTGTGCCTCCCCAGCCCGGTACGTCCTGTGCCGGCTCCTCACACTCACCTTGAAGAGCGTGTCATCAGTCTGGTACCACTTGTGCCGGCTCCACGCACCAGGCCTCCAGTGCACCTCCCTAGCCCAGTACATCCTGTGCTGGCTCCCCGCACTTGCCCTGAAAAGCGTGTCATCAATCCGGTTCCACCTGTGCCGGCTCCACGCACCAGGCCTCCAGTGCACCTCTCTAGCCCATTACGTCCTGTGCCATCTCCCCGCACTCGCCCTGAAGAGCGTGTCATCAGTCCGGTGCCACCTGTGCCGGCTCCATGCACCAGGCCTCCAGTGCGCTTCCCCAGCCCGGTGCGTGTGTACAGTCCGGAGTCTCCAGCGATGGTTCACAGTCCAGAGCTTCCAGCGACGGTCCACGGTCCGGACACTCCAGTGACGGTCTACAGCCAGGAACCTCCAGCGACGGTTCATAGTCCGGAGCTTCCAGTGACGGTCAACGGTCCGGAGCTTCCAGTGACAGTCAACGGTCCAGAGCTTCCAGTGACGGTCAACGATCCGGAGCTTCCAGCGACGGTTCATGGTCCTGAGCTTCCAGTGACGGTCAACGGTCCGGAGCTTCCAATGGTGTAAAATAGTCATATTGTTGAAAAAGGGAAGTTTTGGGATTTTAGAGGAGTTTGTATTTCGCGCCACGCCCATCATTGGATATTGGAGCAGGTGTTCCGCTAGCGGAACGTCTAGATGTAAGAGGTTAAATGCATAGATACATTGGATAAACATTATAACAGAAATAAATACCACAACACTACTTAAGTAGTTTTTGGGGTGTGGGGTATAGCAGGTCAGCCACCAGGGGGAGACTCGTTGAGGCCTGGTGACAGACGGAGTATACATCACGAGGCAATGGCTCTATCTGCTGGACGTGCCAGGTCTCAACGGGCTCTCCGGTCAGGACTAATTGGGGCTGATTGGGAGTTGGTGAGTAATCAAGGGCTGATTGCTCACCAGCTGTGCAAGGCCCATAAAGCTGCCAGAAGGGCAGCACACATGGTGAAAGTGGGGGAAGAAAGGACTCCCGTATAGTTGGGGACGGTTACAGAAGTAACAGGAGTGAGTGCAGTTTTGATCCCGACAGGATACAGCAATCCTGGACTATCGGACCACCAATTTATTATGTTTGCAATCGCAACAAATAATCTGCTTAGACCCCAACCAAGTATCATAAAAGGCTGTGCTATAAATTCTCGGACAACCCAAAGATTCCTAGAAGCCTTTCCAGACTCCCTCCACCTACCCAAGAATGTCGGAGTACAAAAATCGGTTAACCACCTAACTGAAGAACTAAATTTAACCTTGCGTAAAACCCTAGATGCCGTCACAGCCCTAAAAACAAAAAACATTTGTCATAAGAAACTAGCTCTCTGGTATACAGAAAATACCCGAGCCCTGAATCAAGCGTCCAGAAAATTGGAACAGAAATGGCACTTCACCAAACTGGAAGTCATTTGACTATCTTGGAAAGACAGTACCGTACAATATCGAAGAGCCCTCACTGCTGCTCGATCATCCTATTTTCCCAACTTAATTGAGGAAAACAAGAACAACCCAAAATGTGTTTTTGATACTGTTGCAAAGCTAACTAAAAAGCATTCCCAAAGAGAGGATGGCCTTTAGAAATTAATGAATCATTAGAAAGCAAATTTCTGACTCCTCTTTAAATCTGCGTATTTCTCCAAAGCTCAGTTGTCCTGAGTCTGCACAACAATGCCAGGACCTTGGATCAAGGGCGACACTCAAGTTTTTTTTAACTTATATCTCTTGACACATTCATGAAAATAGTAATGGTCTCTAAACCTTCAAGCTGCATACTGGACCCTATTCCAACTAAACTAATGAAAGAGCTGCTTCCTGAGCTTGGCCCTCCATAATAAACGGCTCCCTAACCACCGGATGTGTACGAAAATAACTAAAAGTGGCAGTAATAAAGTCTCTCTTGAAAAAGCCAAACCTTGACCCAGAAACTTTAAAAAACTATCGGCCTATATCGAATCACCCATTCCTCTCAAAACTTTTAGAAAAAGTTGTTTTGCAGCAACTCACTGCCTTCCTGAAGACAAACAATGTATATGACATGTTTCAGTTCAGTTTTAGACCCCATCATAGCACTGAGACTGCACTCGTGAAAGTGGTAAATGACTCTTTAATGGCATCAGAACAAGGCTCTGCATCTGTCCTCGTGCTACTAGACCTTTGTGCTGATTTTGACACCATCGTGCTGTAGTCCACATCACCAACAAACTAACATGGTTCGAGCACACCAAGACAGTCGTGAGGAGGGCATGACAAAACGTATTCCCCCTCAGGAGACTGAATAGATTCGGCATGGGTCCTCAGATCCTCAAAAGGTTCTACAGCTGCACCATCGAGAGCATCCTGACTGGTTGCGTCACTGCCTGGTATGGCAACTGCTCAGCCTCCGACCACAAGGCACTACATAGGGTAGTGCGTAAGGCCCAATACATCACTGGGGCCAAGCTTCCTGCCATCCAGGACCTCTATATGCGGTGTCAAAAATTGTCAAAGACTCCAGCCACCCTATTCATAGACTGTTCTCTCTGCTACCGCACGGCAAGCGGTACTGTAGCGCCAAGTCTAGGTCCAAGAGGCTTCTAAACAGCTTCTAGCCCCAAACCATAAGACTACTGAAGATCTAATCAATTGGCTACCCAGACTACTTGCATTGCCCCCGCCCTTTCTTTAACGATGCTGCTACTCTCTGTTATTATCTATGCATAAGTCACTTTAATAACTTTTCTCACATGTACATATTGCCTCAATTACCTCGACTAACCAGTGCCCCCGCACATTGGCTCTGTACCAGTACCCCTGTATATAGCCTCGCCATTGTTATTTTACTGCTGCTTTTTAATTATTTGTTACATTATTTCTTATTTTTTAGGAATTTTATTTAAAACTGCATCGTTGGTTAAGGGCTTGTAAGTAAGCATTTCACTGTAAGGTAACCATCCTGTTGTATTCGGCTATTGTGACAAATACAATTTGATTTGATTTTGATTTGCTAGATAATGTCAATTGGCTGAGTATTTTGTAAATGCACCAGTCAGCAGTTAGCTACTGCCAGACAGGCAGTAGAGGATATTTTTCAAAATCTATTTACATCTTTACTCAGAACCAATGGTGTACAAAGACACACAACTCCAAAGATCTCATTCCTTATTCACTCAGATGTCCATTGACAGGTTTTCCAAATAAGAAAAATAGGTAAATGATGGGATTCAATGCTATTACTCTTTATCAGCAAATCTTAGTGCTACACAGTTTTCACACTGAGTTGGTGTGTGTGGTTGTAAGACTGAGTTGGTGTGTGTTCTGCTTCTATGCCACAGCATTGTATGATCAAGCAAACTGATCATTCATTTAAGTAATAGGTCTCTGTGTGGCCCTCTAACTCTCACCCCCCCGTCCTTCCTTCACACTCCTACCGTATTGCTCTCTTTCTTTCCCTCTCTCAATCCCTCTCTCTCGCTCTCTCTCTTTCCATCGCTCTCATCCATATCCCCTCAGGCGAAACACAGCCTATTGTATTCTTCCATTATGTCAACATGTTGACACACTGAGAAAACTGTCACTAATGCTCCAGCCTGGGATCATCATCATTTTGCTGCTTCCGAGGTGTGTATATTTGTTCGTGTGGGTGTGTGTGTGTGTGTGTGTGTGTATATGTGTGTGTATTTGCTGCACTGATTGACACCCTATCAGCAAGATTAGACAGAACTTTCATCTGCCACCAGTAGCTTTACATGGACCCAGATCACTCCCCTGGTAAACAAGTCATTTCTAAGTGATGCAGCAGGAGTGACTACAGTATATAAATAAGGCAGTGAATCAGTCTCCGAGCGCTGTAGGGCCCTGCGTCAGACCAGCTGTGATGCAGGTAATAACACTGAGTCCTGATGACTGAAGGCACTGTTACAATGTGTGTGTACGCGTGTGAGTGTGCGAGTGTATGTGCGTATCAGATACTGTATGTAGTCCCAGTAATATTCTAGATTATACTATTATGTGATTTATAGCTAACATATAATGAAACCCACAACATAACCGCAATGACAGATCTTTGAAAATGGAGAAGGGTGTGCGAGTGTATGTGCGTATCAGATGGGCAAGAATATTGTTGTGACATACAGTAGATACTCACTTGATTAACTGTTTACATAAAAGCTGAACAAGGATTCACCATTCTGCTCATAAATCCCTACAACTTAAAAAATGTAACACTGCAACATGCAAAATGAAGATACTACACGACGTGACTAGATTTATGAACATCTACATAAGAACAAAACATGATGCATTTTAAGACTTCAGAACATCAACCCTAGATCACAAACTGTATGTACAATCATTATGCAAAAACAACACATACATGTAAACCCATTGAACCTAAAACACCAATGCACATATGTGTTAAAATCATGCATTATAAATATATATTATGCACACATAACAGGTGCTATTTTTTGCTCATTGTCTTACACTAGAATACACAGAATGATTGATAACCACAAAACCCAAGGGAATACGAGCTTATCTATTTTTCTCCGTTCCTTATTTAGTGGATGCACTGCGCACATGGCCACTTGAATTAATTGATCCCAACAAAAAGGGAATCCTATTAGCTAATTAACGAACAGTTGGGCCTGTGGTTCCGGAAATAAATTATGGGAATCTAAATTAGCAAGGACTGTTCAATTCAAATGACAGTCAGGGTGTGTTGTATCTTGTTTTATTTCTTTCCATTTTGTAATTCAATATGATCATTAGATGTCCTCGCTGTCAAAACAACTATTGGTACAGTTGGAAATCAAGTTATCAAATTGTATTGTGTGGCTGTACTAAGAATCTGAAAGGTATTGTGTGTGTATGACACGTGTTATCTACTTTCATATACGGCAGCATTCATATTTCCCCTAAGGAAATCTTATTTCACATCATTATTTACATGTTTTGCACATTTTGATTTACATTGTGATAAAAACATAGGTAGCACAAGAGAGAGCAGAGGGGAAATATAGATGAAAATGTCTGGATTGTAATATAGCCCAGCTCTGTATCTTTGGCCCTCAGCCATGCAGTGGATGTGTCCCAAATGGGACCCTATATAGTATATTAATTTTGACCAGAGGAGAATTGGGGGCCATTTGGCAAACAGTGATTCAGGGTTTCACACTACTCCTCTACACCACAATATAAGGTCATCACAGTCTAACTGCTGCTGAGCCACCCAGCATACAGTAGGTGAGACGTGTGTGTGTGTGTGTGTGTGTGTGTGTGTGTGTGTGTGTGTGTGTGTGTGTGTGTGTGTGTGTGTGTGTGTGTGTGTGTGTGTGTGTGTGTGTGTGTGTGTGTGTGTGTGTTTGTGTGAATTTAGCATTTTAGTGTGACTGCATGTATGTGCTGTCGGCTATACACATGAGTACATATGTGTAACGCTTGTCGTCTGTAGAAGAAGGGGATCAAAGCGCAGCGTGGTGAGTGTTCATATTAAAGATTTAATAATAAGAAACACTTCAAACAAACAAGAAAATGAACGACAGCCAACAGTTCTGTCAGGTCACAAAATGTACAAAACAGAAAATAACTACCCACAAACCCCAAAGGAAAACAGGCTGCCTAAGTATGACTCCCAATCAGCGATAACGATGTACAGCTGTCCCTGATTGAGAGCCATACCAGGCCAAAACAAAGAAATACAAAGCATAGAAAAAAGGACATAGAATGCCCACCCAAATCACACCCTGACCAAACCTAAATAGAGACATAAAAAAGGCTCTCTCAGGTCAGGGCGTGACAATATGAGTGAATGTCAATGTATTTATGGACGTCTGTGTGTCTCATGAACATGTGTGCTCCTGTACATGCTCCCATGACGTTATGCATTTACCGACGTGGAAAATCCTAAAATCACTACTGCAAAAAAAAAGCCTTTGCATTTTCATGGTGCTGACAGATGCAAAGCTTGAGGCAGAAAGGTGAGCATCCATGCGGGCTTTCCTTGCTCTTGCTCTCCCTGGCACTGCTTAATACAGAACTCATGCTGTGTAGAATTGATGAGGTCCCCACATACAGGGAGGAGCAGAGGAAGAAGGGAAAGAAGAAGAGAGAAAAAAGTCAGGTGATATGAATCTCATCTCCTTGTCGAGCCGAGTCGCCTAGTAAGGTCAGGCAGTGTATATCACTTATGTAGTCCGAGGCATTCAAATCATTTTCAGACCTCAGGAAAGGCTAAATGTAGCCAATCTCATGTGATCCCCTGTTCCCCAAGCTGCAAGTAAAACAATTCCATAGTGGAGTAGATGATACTGTAGACGCTGGAGCCTTGTTACACATGAGGCAAGCTGGGGTTTTAATCCCATACATAAAAGTAACACCGGCCCGGTCGGAATGTGTGTGTGTGTGTGCGTGCGCATGCGTGCGTGCATGCGTGCGTGTCGGACGGAACGAGGCTGATACCAGGGTGTCACACCATGAAAGTACACATCAAAGCAATACTACTTGCTGGGCCAGTTTTGCATAATATTATGTAATTTGTAGAATACCCCTCAAGTGAATTATAGTATGAAGAAGGTCTTGTTAACTCTGTTTTCTTGGCCAAGTGTAAAACATACAATTATTTGATATCAATTAATGGATATTTTCTAATATAAATGTTTATAAAACTTCAAGGTAAAATCAAAAAGTCAATCAAATGACCTGTTCAATGTTGCAACCATCATGAAGACCAATATTCCTCACGATTGTGAAACTACAGTAACATATTTACCGCCAGTAATTGGGCACTGCATGAATGTCTTGCATTGACCTGGGCAGTAGGCATCATCCTGGCGAATAATCTAATCGTGACTTGGACCCATTCTTCACCATATGTGCATTAGTCAGCAACCAGGTGCTCTACTTTCCCTATGTGCCTCTATGCCATGTTGTGGGCTATCTGTTCAAAACAGCATGGGCAAAGTTAATAATGCCTTAATAATCTCCTGGGGAAGAGATTGCCCAGGGTCTGTGATGGAGGGGGTTATGATACTCTGCCTAATGGAGCCTGTATCCCTCCCTCCACATTCCTCCCCCTCCACTGCAATGAGAACTAATTTCAGCCATCCCTCTTTCCACCACCACCATGGTGGCTAATTGAGCTAATGGATGGCCAGTGGAAGAGAGATCATCTGTGATCATGTGACTAATGTCATCTGTGTGACCTAGGGCCCGATTCAATCAGATCTGCATTAGTATCGCGGAAGATCGGCATTAAAAGTTAAAGGTAATTTTTGATTGAGCTAACATATGCAGTGTTTACCATGAATGCAGTCTCCACAAACGTGTCATCTTTATCAACCCAGGACAGAGAGATGGAGGTGGTTAGGATAGGATGGTGTAGGCAATGGACAGCTCAGAACATTCCTCTCTGTTATGGTATGTATACATCTCTCATTAATCAAAACCTCCATCCAATGATTATGGATTGTTGGCAAATTGCTACAGATCAAGCACAGTATGTTCTTTATATACACTATATATACAAAAGTATGTGGACATCAATTCAAATTAGAGGGTTTGGCTATTTCAGCCACACCCGTTGCTGTCAGGCATTGCTGGAAAAAGTACCCAACTGTCATACTTGAGTAAAAGTAAAGATGTGACTGACCGCCTTGATTCTGTCTTATGTAGCAAAATTTGAAATTGTGTTTTTTACATTGGATAAAAGCAGAGACACAGAGCGACAAAATGGTATATCATACACTGCATTTGAGGAATAACAGGACAGTAACTCTGCAGTGAAAGTTGATATCATAATGGAAAATGACTCAAGTAAAATTGAAAGTCATCCAAAAAAATACTACTTCGGTAAAAGTGTAAACGAATTTTTTTGAAAATATACTTAATTATCAAAAGTAAAGGTAATTGCTAAAATATAGTTAATTATCAAAAGTAAAAGTATAAATCATTTCACATTCATTATATTAAGCAAACCAGAAGGCACAATTTTCTTGTTTTCTTTTTAATTTACGGATAGCCAGGGGCACACTCCAACAAGAATTTGTGTTTAGTGAGTCTTCCAGATAAGAGGCAGCAGGGATGACCAGGGGTGTCCTCTTGATGTGTGTAAACTGGACCATTTTCCTGTCCTGCTAAGCATTCGAAATGTAACGAGTACTTTTGGGTGTCAGGAAAAATGTATGAAGCAAAAAGTACATTTATTTCCTTAGGAATGTAGTGAAGTAAAAGTTGTGAAAAATAGAAATACTGAAGTATAGATACCCCCGAAAATTACTTAGAGTACTTTAAAGTATTTTATCTGAAGTACTTTACACCACTGCTGACAGGTGTATAAAATTGAGCACACAGCCATTCAATCTCCATGGACAAATATTGGCAGTAGAATGGCTTCACTGAAGAGCTCAGTGACTTTCAATGTGGCATTGTTATAGGATGCCACCTTTTCAACAAGTCAGTTCATCAAATTTCTGCCCTGCTAGAGCTGCCCCCGGGTCAAATGTAAGTACTGTTATTGTGAAGTAGAAACGTCGAGGAGCAACAACGGCTCAGCCGCGAAGTGGTAGGCCACACAAGCTCACAGAACGGGACCGCTGAGTGCTGAAGCACGTAGCGTCTGTCCTCGGTTGAAACACTCACTACTGAGTTCCAAACTGCCTCTGTAAGCAACGTCAGCAGAAGAACTGTTCATCAGGAGCTTCATGAAATGTGTTTCCATGGCCGAGCAGCCACACACAAGCCTAAGATCACCATGTGCAATGCCAAACGTTGCCAGGAGGGGTGTAAAGCTCGACGCCATTGAACTCTGGAGCAGTGGAAACGCGTTCTCTGGAGTGATGAATCTGGCAGTCCGACGGACAAATCTGGGTTTGATGCCAGGAGAACTCTACCTGCCCCAATACATAGTGCCAACTTTAAAGTTTGTTGGACGAGAAATACTATTCTGTGGCTGTTTTTCATGGTTCAGGATAGGCCCCTTAGTTCCAGGTAAGGGAAATCTTAACGCTATAGCATACAATGACATTCTAGACGATTCCATGCTTCCAACTTTGTGGCAACAGTTTAGGGAAGGCTCTTTCCTGTGTCACCATGACAATGCCCCGTGCATAAAGTGAGGTCCATACAGAAATGGTTTGTTGATATTGGTGTAGAAGAACTTGAATGACCTGCACAGATCCCTGACCTCAACCCTATTGAACACCTTTGGGATGAATTGGAACACCGCCTGCGAGCCAGGCCTAATCGCCCAACATCAGTGCTCGACCTCAGTAATTCTCTTGTGGCTGAATGGAAGCAAGTCCCCGCAGCAATGTTCCAACATCTAGTGGAAAGCCTTCCCAAAAGAGCAGAGGCTGTTATAGCAGCAGGGGGGACCAATTCCATATTAATGCCACATACCTTTGGTCATGTAGTGTAATTCCCCTATTGTTGATAATTTCTATTGATATCTACAGAAAAAGTATTTGATCCCCTGCTGATTTTGTACGTTTGCACACTGACAAAGAAAGGATCAGTCTATAATTTTAATGGTAGGTTTATTTGAACAGTGAGAGACAGAATAACAACAAAAATTTCCAGAAAAACGCATGTCAGAAATGTTATAAATGGATTTGCATTTTAATGAGGGAAATAAGTATTTGACCCCCTCTCAATCAGAAAGATTTCTGGCTCCCAGGTGTCTTTTATACAAGTAACGAGCTGAGATTAGGAGCACACTCTTAAAGGGAGTGCTCCTAACCACAGCTTGTTACCTGTAAAAAAGACACCTGTCCACAGAAGCAATCAATCAATCAGATTCCAAACTATCCACCATGGCCAAGACCAAAGAGCTCTCCAAGGATGTCAGGGACAAGATTGTAGACCTACACAAGGCTGGAATGGGCTACAAGACCATCGCCAAGCAGCTTGGTGAGAAGGTGACAACATTTGGTGCGATTATTCGCAAATAGAAGAAACACAAAATAACTGTCAATCTTCCTCGGCCTGGGGCTCCATGCAAGATCTCACCTCGTGGAGTTGCAATGATCATGAGAACGGTGAGGAATCAGCCCAGAACTACACGGGAGGATCTTGTCAATGATCTCAAGGCAGCTGGGACCATAGTCACCAAGAAAACAAAACACTACGCCATGAAGGACTGAAATCCTGCAGCGCCCGCACGGTCCCCCTGCTCAAGAATACATATACATGCCCGTCTGAAGTTTGCCAATGAACATCTGAATGATTCAGAGGACAACTGGTGAAAGTGTTGTGGTCAGATGAGACCAAAATGGAGCTCTTTGACATCAACTCAACTCGCCGTGTTTGGAGGAGGAGGAATGCTGCCTATGACCCCAAGAACACCATCTCCACCGTCAAACATGGAGGTGGAAACATTATGCTTTGGGGGGGGGGGGGGGGTTCTGCTAAGGGGACAGGACAACTTCACCGCATCAAAGGGACGATGGACGGGGCCATGTACCGTCAAATCTTGGGTGAGAACCTCCTTCCCTCAGCCAGGGCATTGAAAATGGGTCGTGGATGGGTATTCCAGCATGACAATGACCAAAAACACATGGCCAAGGCAACAAAGGAGTGGCTCAAGAAGAAGCACATTAAGGTCCTGGAGTGGCCTAGCCAGTCTCCAGACCTTAATCTCATAGAAAATCTGTGGAGGGAGCTGAAGGTTCGAGTTGCCAAACATCAGCCTCAAAACCTTAATGACTTGGAGAAGATCTGCAAAATCCCTCCTGAGATGTGTGCAAACCTGGTGGCCAACTACAAGAAACGTCTGACCTCTGTGATTGCCAACAAGGGTTTTGCCACCAAGTACTAAGTCATGTTTTGCAGAGGGGTCAAATACTTATTTCCCTCATTAAAATGCTAATCATTTTATAACATTTTTGACATGCGTTTTTCTGGATGTTTTTGTTGTTATTCTGTCTCTCTCTGTTCAAATAAACCTACAATTAAAATTATAGACTGATCATTTCTTTGTAAGTGGGCAAACGTACGAAATCAGCAGGGGATCAAATACTTTTTTCCACCACTGTATTATATACGTTCGAGCTCACATGTTGCCTTTCCCATCTCATCTGCATTGAAAGGTCACGTGATCGGCTGTGCGCTAGTTACCTGTCATTGTGGGTAATATATAATGTGGCGTTAAAGCACCCTGAGAGCCTCCTGGGAAATAGCTGGTAACCCTCCCACCCTGCCTCACACCTGTCATACCTGACCCCACCCTTTCAGCCGCACCATTTGACACAGAGAGAGCTGTCCATTGTCGGATAAGATCAATTGCAAAACGATTAATGGGTGGGATTGGCGTTTTCATTGGATGAAAGGCTTGTGTCAGGAATGCACAACACCCACACACAGGCATTCATGCGCTTACACACACATGCACATACACACAAATCCATTGAGAAAGTAAGTGTTGAAACATTTCTCGGATTCAAAGATAACTTCCTTCAGTGAGTGAAGTCTATTACTGTGTGTGTATGTGTTTGACTTTTCCCCTGAGTGTGTTACAGTTTGTGTGTCTGTCCTCGCTGTGAATGCAATAAAATGAAGCCATAATGACATCATCCTTGGGGGTGTGATAGCCAGTGAAATAAACTGTGATAGAATTTATATCATCACAATTAAATCAAAGTTATTGCAGGAGTTTTCTTCTGAAGTTCTTTATTTGTTCATTCCAGAACACATAAAAGTTGGCTTTCAATCTCTCAGTGCATCGGAAAAATAAATACGAAATAAAATCAATTTACAAAACTAACTCCTTTTCCTTGGATACCATTTCCTCCTTGGATGTAGCATAAAAATAAACATTTTAAGACAAAACATTTTAGGGGATATTATATTGTAATTCTTATACAGGTTATGGAAGAATTCAGCTCACTGATAATATTCTGGGTCGTTAGTTTGCTCCATTGGGTTTTAATGGGAGTGAAATTCATTTCTAAATGTCGTCCTCTCTTTGCACTGTGAGAGGTGATCAATGATGTCATTAATTAGCTTTCATACTCTGGCTTTGGGTACTGGCTCTTCTTGCTTTGATCTCTCTCTCTCAACCCCTAGCTGTCTCTCTACCGCTCTCCTCTTTTTTAAAGACCAACACCTTCCAAGGCCACCGCCTCCATGCCTTTTAGGGTTCTGATACTACTGTACCTTTCCTTGTCTTGATCTTCCTCCATGTCCCATGTTATCTCTGCCCTGGTTGGTCCAGGAACATGACAGGAACCTCCTTCCTGCTTATCACATTGCCCCCCCCCCCACACACACACACTACACCATGAATCTCACAAAAGAACCTGACTGGAGGTTGCATACTGTAGGGCAATCTCTCTATTCTAGAACCGAGTTGAGTCCCAGACTCACGTGTCACGACTTCTGCCGAAGTCGATGCCCCTCCTTGCTCGGGTGGTGCTCGGCGGTTGATGTCACCGGTCTTCTAGCCATCATTGATCAGTTTTTCATTTTCCATTGGTTTTGTCTTGTCTTCCTACACACCTGGTTCCAATCCCATGGTTTCTCCTGCGCTTGACTTCCCTGCCACCTACAAACACTATTACGACAGAATCACCGACCAAAATATTGAAGTCAGCAGGAGAAGATACCCCGGACAGGGAGGTGGAGGAGCGCATCCAGGAGAATGCGGAGAAGCTACACCATCTGTGCGCAGCCATGGATCGCGTTGTCCAGAATATGGACCGCTGGGAGAGACAGGGAATTCATCCAGCGCCTCCACCAGCCCAACCAGGGTCTATCCGGAGCGCCCCTTGTCAACCTGAACCCGGTGACATCTGTCTAGCCATGCCTCAGGGTTACGACGGAAGTGACGCCAACTGCCAGGGTTTCCTAATCCAATTAGAACTTTATCTGGCCACGGTCCACCCATTTCCAACTGACCGTGAGAAGAGTTTCGCCCTCGTCTCGTGCCTCACCAGGAGAGCCCTGGAGTGGGCCAGCGCTGTGTGTGGAGAAGGAGATGCGGCGTTGGACCATTATGAGGAGTTCACCCGCCATTTTCGGGCAGCTTTCGCCCACCCACCCAAAGGTAGAGCGGTGGGTGAGCGCCTCTACCATCTGAGGCAGGAGACGAGGAGCGTCCAGGATTTTGCCCTTGAGTTCAGGACCCTGGCAGCCGGTACGGGATGGAATCACAGGGCCCTGATCGACCATTAACCTGTTGGGGCTAGGGGGCAGTATTTTCACGGCTGGATAAAAAAACGTACCTGATTTAATCTGGTTACTAATCCTATCCAGTAACTAGAATATGCATATACTTATTATATATGGATAGAAAACACCCTAAAGTTTCTAAAACTGTTTGAATGGTGTCTGTGAGTATAACAGAACTCATTTGGCAGGCAAAACCCTGAGACAGATTCTGACAGGAAGTGGATACCTGATGTGTTGAATTGCCTTTAAGCCTATGCCATTGAAACACACAGGGGCTGATTAATGTTTTGGCACTTCCTATTGCTTCCACTAGATGTCACCAGCCTTTACAAAGTGTTTTGAGTCTTCTACTGTGAGATCTGACCGAACAAGAGCCATGGAACGGTGATGGCCCATTAGACACCTGGCGTGCGAGTTCATGTTGGGTACTCTCGTTCCAATACGTTTTAAAAGAGAACGCAATCGTCCGCCTTGAATTTTATTCATGTTCTGGTTAAAAAAGGCACTAATGATTTATGCTATACAACGTTTGACATGTTTGAACGAACGTAAATATATTTTTTCCCCTCGTTCATGAAGTGAAGTCCGGCTGGCTTAGATCATGTGCTAACAACACGGAGCTTTTTGGACATAAATTATGAGCTTTTTTGAACAAAACTACATTCGTTATGGACCTGGGATTCCTGGAAGTGACATCTGATGAAAAGAATCAAAGGTAATGGATTATTTACATAGTATTTTCGATTTTAGATCTCTCCAACATGGCGGTTAGTCTGTATCGCAAAGCGTATTTTTCTGGGCGCAGTGCTCAGATTATTGCAAAGTGTGATTTCCCAGTAAGGTTATTTTTAAATCTGGCAAGTCGATTGCGTTCAAGAGATGTAAATCTATAATTCTTTGAATGACAATATAATATTTTACCAATGTTTTCTAATATTAATTATTTAATTTGTTGTGCTGACTTGACTGCCGGTTATTGGAGGGAAACGATTTCCTGAACATCAACGCCATAGTAAAACGCTGTTTTTGGATATAAATATGAACTTGATAGAACTAAAAATGCATGCATTGTCTAACATAATGTCCTAGGAGTGTCATCTGATGGAGATTGTAAAAGGTTAGTGCATATTTTTAGCTGATTTTATGGTTTTGGTGACGCCTGTGTTTGAATTGACAATACATTACACACAGCTATTGTCAATGTACTCTCCTAATATAATCTAACTTTATGCTTTCGCCGTAAAACATTTTTGAAATCGGACAACGTGGTTAGATTAACGTTCTGGGAACCTGGTCTTTAAGAACACAAAACGGGTGAAAAACATGGCCCACCTTGCCTGGCAAGGAATAAGTCTCCTCGCCTCCCGGATGTACTCCAGATTGCGGTGGTCAGTCCAGATGACAAAGGGGTGTTTAGCTCCCTCAAGCCAATGTCTCCACACCTTCCAAGCCTTGACGACAGCCAACAGCTCCCGGTCCCCCACATCATAGTTTCGCTCCGCCGGGCTGAGCTTCTTAGAAAAGAAGGCACAGGGGCGGAGCTTAGATGGCGTACCCGAATGCTGAGAGAACACGACTCCTATCCCAGCCTCAGACGCATCCACCTCCACTATGAATTGCAAAGACAGATCTGGATGAGCCAACACAGGAACCGAGGTAAACAGAGCCTTCAGGTTACTAAAGGCCCTGTCCGCCCCAACCGACCACTGCAAACGCACCGGACCCCCCTTCAACAGTGAGGTAATTGGAGCAGCTACCTTGACAAAACCCCGGATAAATCTCTGGTAGTAATTGGCAAACCCTAAAAATCGCTGCACCTCCTTCAGTGTGGTTGGAGTTGGCGAATTACGCAATGCTGCAATGCGGTCACTCTCCATCTCCACTCCTGACATGGATAGGTGATACCCTAAGAAGGAGACGTACTGTTGAAAGAACAGACATTTCTCAGCCATGACATACAGGTCATGCTCCAACAGGCGACCAAGCACTCTGCGCACCAGGGACACATGCTCGGCACGTGTAGCGGAGTATATCAGAATGTCATCGATATACACCACTACACTCTGCCCATGCAGGTCCCTGAAAATCTTGTCTACAAAAGATTGGAAGACTGATGGAGCATTCTTCAACCTGTAAGGCATGACAAGGTACACATAATGCCCTGAGGTGGTACTAAATGCTGTCTTCCACTCGTCTCCATCTCGGATACGCACCAGGTTGTACGCACTCCTGAGATCCAGTTAAGTGAAGAAGCACGCCCCATGCATGAACTCAATCGCCGTGACGATTAGAGGTAGCGGGTAACTGTACCCCACCGTGATTTTATTAAGACCTCGATAATCAATGCACAGGCGCAGACCTCCATCCTTCTTCTTCACAAAAAAGAAACTCGAGGAGACGGGTGAAATGTAGGACCTAATGTACCCCTGACGCAGGGATTCGGAGATATATGTCTCCATAGCCACCGTCTCCGCTTGCGACAGGGGATACACGTGACTCTTGGGAAGTGCAGCATCTACCATGAGATTTATCGCACAATCCCCCTGTCGATTGGGTGGTAATTGAGTCGCCTTCCTTTTACAGAAGGCGAGAGCCAAATCGGCATATTCGGGGGGAATGCGCACAGTGGAGACCTGGTCTGGATTTTCCACCGTAGTAGCACCAACGGAAACCCCTACACACCTACCTGAGCACTCTCGTGACCACCCCGTGAGAGCCCTCTGTGGCCAAGAAAAAGTGGGGTTATGACTAGTTAACCAAGGTAGGCCCAGCACCACGGGATACGAAGGAGTGTCAATAAGGAAAATATTTTTTTTTTTACTTGTGACACCCTGCGTCACCATACCCAAAGGAGCTGTCCTTGATCAACCCTGACCCTAATGGTCAACTATCTAAGGTGTGAACTGGGAAAGGCACATCCACAGGTACAATGGGGATCCATAAACTATGAGCAAAAGCTTGATCAATGAAATTCCCAGCCGTGCCTGAATCTACTAGCGCCTTATGCTGAGAACGCGGGGAAAATTCAGGAAAAGTAACAGACACAAATATATGTGCTACAGAGGGCTCTGGATGAGAATGGTGCCTACTCACCTGGAGTGGCACCAGAGCGCCCTGCCTGCTACCTCGATTCCCAGAGGAACCTACCCGGCACCGACCAGCAGTGTGACCTCTGTGGCCACCGATGGTGCACGAGCGGGAACCCCCTCCAGTCTCCCTGTGCACCCTCCCTCCCAGTTCCATGGGTTGAGGAGAGGGGGTGCAGGAGGATGGAACCACCAGACCCCGATCTGGACGTCCGCGAGCAGCCAGCAGGTTGTCCAGCCGGATGGACAGATCCACCAGCTGGTTGAAGGTGAGGGTGGTGTCTCTGCAGGCCAGCTCCCGACGGACGTCCTCACGCAGACTGCAGCGTTAACCTCTTGGGGCTATTTGGGACGCTAGCGTGCCACCCGTGGCGCACCCTATCAACAGCAGGTGCATTTTTGAAACCAAATAAATGTCAAAATTCAAATTTTTCAAACATACAACTATCTTACACCCTTTGAAAGATAAACATCTCCTTAACTTCTTTGGGCTATGTGGGATGTTAGCGTGCCACCTGTGGCGCACCCTATCAACAGCAGGTGCATTTCAAGAGCGGCAAATTTGAAACCAAATAAATGTCAAAATTCAAGTTTTTCAAACATACAACTATCTGGCACCCTTTGAAAGATAAACATCTCCTTAATCTAACCACGTTTTCCGATTTCAAAAAGGTTTTACGGCGAAAGCATAAAGTTAGGTTATGTTAGGAGAGTACATTGACAATAGCTGTGTGTAGTGTATTGTCAATTCAAAGACAGGCGTCACCAAAACCATAAAATCAGCTAAAATTATGCACTAACCTTTTACAATCTCCATCAGATGACACTCCTAGGACATTATGTTAGACAATGCATGCATTTTTAGTTCTATCAAGTTCATATTTATATCTAAAAACAGTGTTTTACTATGGCGTTGATGTTCAGGAAATCGTTTCCCTCCAATACCGGCAGTCAAGTCATCACAACAAAATAATTAATTAATATTAGAAAACATTGGTAAAATATTATATTGTCATTCAAAGAATTATAGATTTACATCTCTTGAACGCAATGGACTTGCCAGATTTAAAATTAACCTTACTGGGAAATCACACTTTGCAATAATCTGAGCACTGCGCCCAGAAAAATACGCATTGCGATACAGACTAACCGCCAGGTTGGAGAGATCTAAAATCGAAAATACTATGTAAATAATCCATTACCTTTGATTCTCTTCATCAGATGTCACTTTCAAAGAATCCCAGGTCCATAACGAATGTAGTTTTGTTCAAAAAAGCTCATCATTTATGTCCCAGAACCTCCGTGTTGTAGCACATGATCTAAGCCAGCCGGACTTCACTTCATGAACGAGGGGAAAAAATATATTTACGTTCGTTCAAACATGTCAAACGTTGTACAGCATAAATCATTAGTGCCTTTTTTAACCAGAACATGAATAAAATTCAAGGCGGACGATTGCGTTCTCTTTTAAAACGTATTGGAACGAGAGTACCCAACATGAACTCGCACGCCAGGTGTCTAATGGGCCATCACCGTTCCATGGCTCTTGTTCGGTCAGATCTCACAGTAGAAGACTCAAAACACTTTGTAAAGGCTGGTGACATCTAGTGGAAGCAATAGGAAGTGCCAAAACATTAATCAGCCCCTGTGTGTTTCAATGGCATAGGCTTAAAGGCAATTCAACACATCAGGTATCCACTTCCTGTCAGAATCTGTCTCAGGGTTTTGCCTGCCAAATGAGTTCTGTTATACTCACAGACACCATTCAAACAGTTTTAGAAACTTTAGGGTGTTTTCTATCCATATATAATAAGTATATGCATATTCTAGTTACTGGGTAGGTGTAGGAGGCAATTAAAAATGGGCACATATTTTTTCCAAAATTCTCAATGCTGCCCCCTAGCCCGTAGAGGTTAAGGCAGACGCATTGTCCCAGCTGTATGACACAGAGGATCGGTCCATGGATCCCACTCCCATAATTCCAGCCTCTTGTTTGGTGGCACCGGTAGTGTGGGAGCTGGACGCGGACATTGAGCGGGCATCACATGCAGCCCGTTCCCCCTGAGTGTCCAGCTGGGCGTCTGTACGTTCCGTCTGTTGTCCGCGACCGATTGATCTACTGGGCTCACACGTCACCCTCCTCTGGTCATCCTGGGATTGATCGGACGATGCGCTGTCTTAGTGGGAGGTACTGGTGGCCCACTTTAGCTAAGGACGTGAGGGTTTATGTTTCCTCCTGCTCAGTGTGCGCTCAGTGTAAGGCTCCTAGGCACCTACCCAGAGGTAAGTTACAACCCTTACCCGTTCCACAATGGCCGTGGTCGCACTTGTCGGTGGATTTCATAACCGATCTTCCACCTTCACAAGGTAACACCACGATCCTGGTCGTTGTGGATCGTTTTTCTAAGTCCTGTCGTCTCCTCCCTTTGCCCGGTCTCCCTACGGCCCTACAAACGGCGGAGGCTCTGTTAACACACGTCTTTCGGCACTATGGGGTGCCTGAGGATATAGTGTCTGATCGGGGTCCCCAGTTCACTTCAAGGATCTGGAAGGCATTCATGGAACGTCTGGGGGTCTTCTTCAGCCTTACCTCGGGTTTTCACCCTGAGAGTTACGGGCAGGTGGAGAGAGTTAACCAGGATGTGGGTAGCTTTCTGAGATCTTATTGCCAGGACCGGCCGGGGAAGTGGGCGGAGTTCGTGCCCTGGGCAGAGATGGCTCAGAACTCACTCCGCCACTCCTCCACTAACCTCTCTCCCTTTCAGTGTGTGTTGGGTTATCAGCCGGTTCTGGCCCCTTGGCATCAGAGTCAGACCGAGGCTCCTGTGGTGGACGACTGGTTCCGGCGCGTGGAGGAAACCTGGGATGCCGCTCATGTCCGCCTTCAGCGCACCGTATGGCGCCAGAAAGTTGGCGCAGACCGTCACCGCAGTGAGGCCCCGGTGTTTGCACCAGGGGACAGGGTCTGGCTCTCGACCAGAAACCTGTTCCTCCACCTGCCCTGCCGGAAGCTGGGTCTGCGGTTTGTGGGGCCGTTTAAAGTCCTGAGGAGAGTGAACGAGGTATGTTATAGGTTAAAGCTTCCGCCCCATTACCGCATTAACTCCTCGTTCCATGCGTCTCTCCTCAGGCCGGTGGTGGCTGGCCCGCTCCAGGAGGCTGAGGTGCGGGAGCTTCCTCCGCCCCCTCTGGACATTGAGGGGGCCCCGGCGTACTCCGTTCGATCCACCCTGGATTCTAGACGTCGGGCAAGGGACCTTCGGTACCTCGTGGACTGGGAGGGGTACGGTCCGGAGGAGAGATGCTGGGTTCCGGTGGAGGATGTGTTAGATCCTTCCCTGCTGCGAGAGCTCCATCCGGATCGCCCTGCACCTCGTCATCCGGGTCATCCCCGAGGCCGGTGTCGACGCGCTGCTGGAGCCACGCGTCGGGGGGGGGGTTACTGTCACGACTTCTGCTGAAGTCGATGCCCCTCCTTGTTCGGGTGGTGCTCGGCGGTCGACGTCATCGGTCTTCTAGCCATCATTTATCAGTTTTTCATTTTCCATTGGTTTTGTCTTGTCTTTCTACACACCTGGTTCCAATCCCATTCATTACATGTTGTGTATTTAACCCTCTTTTTTCCCTCATGTCCTTGTCGGTGAATGTTTGTGAGTTATGTATGCGTGTATTTTGTATCGGTGTGCGACGGGTTATTTTTACCCATGTTATTTGTGTACCTTGGTTTTAGAGTTAGTTTTTTTGTTAATTAAAATACTACAGTTTAACCAAGTTGGTTTCTCCTGTGTCTGACTTCCCTGCCACCTACAAACACGACTATGACATCACGCAAGTAAACAGGAAATCAGTGTGTTAGATACATGGATGTGGAAGAACTAAATAAGCTCTGTTTTATATGCTACTGGTGTAAAAAAAATATAGAATGCCTGATTACCAATGGATTTACCTAATTGATCACCATGGAAATAACCAATTCTAAGGATGTGGCATCTTGAAATCTTGTTATTCAAACAGTAGAGCGAAAAACATAATATTTTGTATGTGTACAGCACAACATGTCAGTTGTGAACAGCTTCACGATGAGCTTGAATGGTATTATTTTTCTGTAACTATGGTTTCGCAAACTATAACACCATACATTATGCATGGAATTGTTCATATTCAAAGCCCTGCTTAATTCATAGAAATAGTCTTCCACAACAATTCCTTGAAATGCATTGCTTAAACATTAATTACATTCACATTCATTCTAATTTGTCTTAATTTCCCTTTCCCAGGATAGAAAATGTATATTTTTCTGCTGATTATTCCATGCTTGCCACAGAGAGTAATATAAATGCAATTAGAATTTCAACATAATTTAAATCAAATTTGTCCTGTATTCATTTGATCACAGAAACAACATTTTTGGGAAATATATTATTTGAAAAGGGATCAAGAATAAAAAAATACAGAGAGACAGATACGTTTTTTCAGAAAGGGGAAATCAGACACAACAATGCACAGAGCAACTCTATGTGAGTTCTATGAGTAGTCACACTGAGCATAAACCCCACAGAACATATAACACAGCTATAATGCAAACACTTTTTATCACACCACTCTCTTATGTTGGAAAGCACCATTGTGGGAGTTGAGAGAGAAAAAGTTTTCCAAATTATTGAACTTTGGAGATGTAACTTTACGGAGCATTATAGTTTTCTATTAAGACACCATTGGTGTTGGGGTTGGTGCTAATCAGAGCGTAGGGAACTGAGCAGAATGGATCCTTAATTACCTGGCCTGTGGTCGCCTCATACATCACCCAGACATATGGGCCAGATAGCACACGCACACGCGCACACACACACACACACACACACACACACACACACACACACACACACACACACACACACACACACACACACACACACACACACACACACACACACACACACACACACACACACACACACACACACACACACACACACACACACACACACACAGATGGGCACACACTGGCAGACACAGACCAGCAGACCCACACACACAAAAACACACTCAGACACACTCATACAAAGGTCAGTGTTTCACTCTATTATAACATTAAACTTTTCCCTTGAAGTTATGTATGCATTGTAACAGTGCACTAGTATGTAACAGTGCACTAGTATGTATACAGTATATAACAAAAAATATACTACTACTACTACTACTACTAATAATAATAATAATAACAATAATAATATGAATGTCAATATATGTAGTGGTTGATTATTGGCTTGTATGAAACCATACTAATTCAAACCAATAAAAAAGTTTATACCATATAGTTTTACCATGTTATTTTAATTTCTGCACAGACGAAAATGACAAGCAATTTATTTACAGAAACCTGTACAAAAGAAAATTACATTAAGTAAAAGATTTCATAAATAGAAGTGGGCTTGCGTTCAATACATTTTGCCATGTTCAGCTAAGCTGCGTGCATAGAGAATCATAATAAACGATGATAAACTGTTTCCTCAATTTCCATATCAACATCCAAGTCGCAGGACAAATAGCTGATGATTAATATCACAAATCTCATCACAGACTGTGAATGCTGAAAAACTAATAGATGAGAGAGCTGACTAAACATACACCTCAGGTAGCAAAAATATACTTTTTTTATATATTTTTCTAAAAACCAAACTTGACAGTCATCTGTGGATTACCAGGTCAAGGAAAGACCAATTGATTTTCTCCCTGTTTCTTTTCTATCAGATAATATTGTACATTCAGAAGTAAGCACAAGTAGCATATTGAATGTTTGAGTAAAGAGGTAATCAAAAAAGCTCATATATAACACTTACCTCCCTCTATATCACTTTCTTGGTCTTTCTAGAAACAGACATGCAATTCCCTTTATGTTATAACACAACGAGAACCTACTACACAACTTCTCTATTGTTTCCAATACTGTGTTGAATTTTTTGTAATGCATGTGTTGTAAATGTGTGTTTGTGAGTGTGTATTAGGGGTTGCTGTACATCCTGAGGTGTGTATTCTGTCAGCATCTCTACCTTGCAACTTCTTTCAACCTCCATATTAGCATTTCTAGGCTTCCTCGCATCCTGAACAGTCAAATGTCTCCAAGTTTTTCTTCTATCAGTCCCAATGTGTTCAATCCGGAAAGAGTGTTTCATGCACAGAAGGTTGTTGCACTGAACATGTACATCAGCAGAACACCATAGGATAATAATTGTTAGAATATATTGTCATTATTACGAATATTAAGCAGTACAAACAGTTGTAATTTGGTTAATGAAACCACACCTTGAACATTCCACATAAAAACCACATCAAGACCACTCTGTATCAATGTACCACACTGTATCTACTGTATCAGGCTTACCGACATTTGACTGGTCACATCCCGAGAAGCCAGAAAATCAATGTATTTTTCCTCTATCGTATAAGAATCTTCAGGAGTTATTTAAAATTTGACATAAATACCATCCCCCACTACTTTTAGAAAGCATGTCAGCATAATTGATGTTGTACCATTCCAACCAACATTGAATCATACCAATTGGTATAAAAAGGCACAATTGCATATTTTGAATTCACTCTATAGTTTAGTTTTTTTTTTACATTTTTCTTTTTTACAGAAGCACTCTAAATATACAAATTGTCAACAGAAATATGACAAAAAAAGAAAATACATAAAGATGATTATTTCCAAGGTTCTGACTGTTATTGTATATCAAATAGAAAAAAAGAGAGAGAAAAAAAGGGGGATGGAAATGCAATGCCGACACAAAGTTGCAAATCGTCTTACTGTACTATGTAAGTCATACATTACAGGTGAGCAACCTTAAACTGAATGTATGTTATAACTGTAGGGTTTGTTCAGTGGAATGGAGAACGTTCTGGAAATTTCTCTGACAGGAATGAAAGAAACAATCAAAGAAATATGCTAAATAAACATAGATTTCTTCCACCTCAAACTGATATGCTAAGTCATACTACATGGCTAATGTCAGTTTAGGTATAACAAAAGCAAGCAACAAGATGGACATCCATGTTCACAGGGGTAAGGATTTTTTTGTATTTTCCTTAATTTTTTTTTCTCCTTCTGAGTAAGTAAATTCCCTTTAAACATGCAATAAAAAGTACATATGTATGTATACAGTTTATAAGCATAGGAACACTTCTTCGAACGACAAGTAGTACTTACAGATTGGTGGACTGCCAAAAAGCAGTCTGTTTTGAACCATATAAAAGGTTTCCATTGCATCTGATATTCATCTGATATTCTTTTGCTCTGTTATGGTGGGAAGACCTTGTGCCTACTCACCAGTGAAAAGACCACTTGCGATGGGTAAGGAGGCACAATGTCTTCATATTGTGTGTGTGTGTTTCTGTGTATATGTGGTTGTCCAAAATAGTTTGCCTACATGTCGGACCCTTGCTCAATTCAACCTATGCTCTCACTATACACTTACACATATGCCTGTATTTAAAGTTTCTCCCATGTACCTTCATGCCAGTTTGTTGTTTCCTGTGCTTTGGTTTCTCTCGCATACTAACTTGTAAGATGCTAAACTGGTGTCTTTTTCCCCACGCCTCTTTGTAACTGTACATCAATAGGTATTTTCGATTGTAATTCATTGAGATGATTCTTGCTTAAAGATGTCTGTCTGTGCCATATGCAAAGGTAGTTTCACCATTAGTGACATCTCCATTTATGGGTAGTTGGACATGGACCTCGTTAGAGTACTAAGCTTACCATTATGTAGATAGAGAGTGTGGTCATGTCAGTGTTGTGTACAATATGGTATTTATTGCTCATTCTAGCACACACCTTAACACAAAATAAGGTTAATGGAAAAACTTCACCACATAGCTTTCCTCGACCAGCTCAACCTACCATATCATGCATACTTTTACATACCCAGCACTTTTCTCAACTAACTCACCTCAAATCTACCATGACATGTTAGCTGTGTGTTGATTTGTGTGAATTTGTGTCTGCTTGTCTGTGTGGGCAACTTTCATCTGAATAGGAATCAATATATGCACAACCACGTACAAACATATTACGCAACTCAAGCAAAGACTGGCAACCAGTTCAGATTGGTCATGGTTCTAGATAGAAACTTGCATCTCCAATGTATTTTTTGTCTTCAACTTTCAGGCCATCCAAAGACAGAGAAAGAGAGATATAGAAGGGGAAAGTGAGCTTTAAAGCATTAGTCTGAATCGATGTATATGTCCAATGTTCACTTCTATAGGTGTCTATGAAAGAGGCAAAGAGAGTATTATATGCACACTGGTAAATAAGCAAACTTCGACATCATTTCATCATTCACCCTGTGGGTCAGGGACTACTGTGGCTTTGACATTGCCAACCACATTGACTCCATTTAGTCCATTTGTCAATTATATTATCCTATGAATGAGGTGATACACACAGTCTCATCCACAGGACAGAAAGTTAAAGCTTAGTCTTTCCCAAATGTTAACGATGATGCCATGCTAGTAGCCTTCGCAGTCTGTTGTTGTTTGGTTGTGTTTTGGTCTCTTTTTGAATGAGAAAGCAACATTGAATCATAAACTGTTGAAATGCAGAATCCAGAATCCAGTGAGTAGCACAAGGGGGTCATGACACGTGACGTGATATATGACACATTACTGTATGTAGGCTATATGACGCTTGCATGAGGGTGGGAGTGTCACTAAGTCCCCAAAAGGCAAGACATCGGTCCTTTGTCACACGTCTCATTGTCACACTCAAACTAGTTCACAAGTACAGTTATAGAAAAAGAGCGGAAAATAAAGAAAGATCCTCTTTTGTACAGTACAGTCTTTAAGAGTTGGGGTCAGGAAGCGATAATGCATGCACGTTTTATGGAAATGAGTTGGTCAGGCAGCAGTAATGTTCCCATTGGCCGGCCAGCAGCAGTTACCCAATGTCTCGCTTTGAGTCCCACCAATAGCCCCACCCTCTTCTTCCTCTTGCAGGATATGGTCAGAATCTGAATTCTAAAAGAGATTATGTTTGTATCCACGTAGCTTTTAGCATTGTTTCATGTTGTTGTCTTGGAGAAGGGTTATCCTTGGACCTTTCCTGCTCAGCCAAGGTCCATTTGGTACAGTAAAAAGTGTCTTTAGTTGTTGTCGTCGTGGTAACCTACTATATTGTTGATGTTTATGTACCATGGCGCTACTTCCCCCGCCCCCCTCACAGGTAGACCTCCCGGCGAGTGAGCGTGCCGCAGGTTGAGGGCTTGTACTCCCCGGTGGGGGACAGAGGGATCTCCTCAATGGGGTGACCCACCACCCCCTCTTCAACCCCCGGCGGGCTAAAACTGGGCGAGCCGAAGCCCTCGTAGGAGGACGAGGAGGAGGCTGTCTTCTTGTTGAGCAGGTTGCGGTTGCGGTCATTGCCCAGCATCACGTGGGAGGAGGGGTCTCCATTGGACATGGCGGCCAGGGCTTCCTGGCTGCCAGGATGCTGCTGCTGCTGCTCGGGAGGGCTGCTGCCGCTGCCACCGCCAGTCATGAAGGTGGAAAGCTTTGGTTGTTGGGTTGTGGTTGTCTTGGGCCGGCGCTCAGGCGACGTGCGCACAGGCATCCAGCAGGAGTCAGAGTGGCCGTACTCATCGCATTCCCGGGTGCACTTGCCTGTCATGGCTACGTCGGGCAAGGGCCGGGTGTCTGAAGGGAAGGAGAAGAGAGAAGGGTCGTTAGTGAAGGTGTTCCGTTTCGCCGAAGTGGGACATAGCTAGATATTATTAATAGAAATGCTAAATCTTAAAAGTTGTTGTTAGGTTATGGTATGGGACACATTAAATTTGTTAATAGGAAGTTTATGTTTCTGCCATTAGATGCGTTAGTCTGTACATCTCGACGTTGAAAATTGGATGACAAGAAAAATAAATCTAATTAGGTTTGGTTGCCATGGTTACTGGTGACTAATGTAAGCATTATGCTTTCAATTGTATCATTGGCAAATGTATTTAGATTTAATTGATACAATTGCTTTTGCTTTCATGCAGAACACACACCACATGAACAAAATAAACAAAATCTAAGTTAAAAAAGAACACTGCACCGAACGACGACAACTCAAACTGAAAACAGTGAGTCATAGCTGAAATAATGTCATGCTTCAAAATGTGGGGAGGGTGCAAATTGTGTTGCTCCTAAACCATTGTCTAATGATGTGTAATGCTATCTACTCTGTATGTAGGCATATGCTGCTGTACTGTATGTAGACATGTGTGAGTATGTTAAAGAGAGTGTGATAACAAGCTCTATATAAGCCAATTTCTTATTTAGAGATAGACAGAGTCACAGTCTGATCTAGGTAGCCTGCTAGTCAATCACATCTAATACTACGGGCCATTTACCAGACAGATGAAGGAAAATAAGATTAACTACAGTACATGTTATTTGTTCTGAAAGATACATTGTATACATTGAACGCAGCACTAAAACCATCACTGCAACTAGCGTTCAATGAATATCACCAATAGAGCTACTATTATGCCACAACTACTACCGGTACTATTAATTGTTAGTATTATTACTTACTGATTTTTTTTTTGCATAAAAACAGATCAATAAATTAACAGACGAGTGACAGAAACGATATATCTTATGCGACAGAACAATCTACCTCAGTTCTAAGTTAAAAGCTAGATGTTAAAAGCTGCCAGTGCCAGTGTTACAGTAAATAGATGCCATGTTAGATGTGGTTTGCCAATGACCAGAAAGATGTGAGGTATGAACAAAAAAAAAACAAGCAAGAGAGGGTGAAGTGCAGACCTAGAAAGCATGCTGCCCCACCCTTAAAATGTTATTTTAACCATGGCTTACTTTTAATGCTCTTTTTCTCCTGTAAAGGAAGAATAGAACATAATCACTGGTTGTGCTTGGTATTGTAGGCACTTTCAAAATATACTGTATGAGAAATTCCCCACTGCATTGAATGAGACTACAATTCAATATAAAACAAGGCATCAATGAAACTAATCAAAGATATGTGCAGAAACATGTATTGTGTGAATCGAGACTTATATAGATAGAGATAGACATATAAACAAAATGATAGAGAGAAGAGAGGGAGAAAGAATGAGAGCAATATAGTTCTGTTGATTGGAATGTTTGAATCCCATAATGAATTGCTTTTCTGGTTAGAAGGAATCTTATAAAATCTGCATCTTGTATCAAATACATCATGACTGCCATTCCTCTGTTTCTGAGTCCCTTGCCTTTTCACCACTGAAATGCATGTCAATACAAAAAAAATTGCTTGTAGCCATGGATCGCAACAAATGCATATGCAGTCAGTGCTAAGGTAGTAGCTACAGTACATGCAGACCTAGACAAGACATTTGGTGGATTTTCCATGTTATTTGTGAACCATAGAAAAATATTAATTTCAGCAAAAAATACACCAAACAAAGAGAATGGAGTCATGGCAACCACTGTTGATTGCTAACATGCCAGACATTAATGGTGAAATGGTAACTACAGCTGTAGAATGGATGGAAATTTGGCAAAAAATAAGAAAGAAAGAAAGAAAGAAAGAAAGAAAGAAAGAAAGAAAGAAAGAAAAAAGGTTGATGTTGGAGCATTCAGGTAGATAAAACCAGAGATCACATATCTGTCTGAGCAAAGAGATGCCTTTGCTTGGAAGAATTGCCCTGATTGGCTCTTCCACCCAGTCTGGCCTACAATTGAGCCATCAAAGTTTTAGTCCTGAGCTGCTACCCACACCCCGGCCCTCTCGCTCCTGAGTGTCGGAGCTCGTCTGATCGCCCTACTCACCCTCTCGCCCCAATCATACTCCCAGCACCTCGGAGAGAAAGGAGAGGAGGGAAGAGGAGGCCCTCTCACTTCGCTAAGGTCTCGTGGGTATACTGCCCAGCCTACAGCTATCACCTCCACTGCCCTCAGTGAGAGATAGGCATCCACACAGGGCTAGGCAGCTTTCAACTGAGAACTGCAACAGTATATCATGTCACCTATAGTGATGTTTCTTACAGGGAAAATATCTAGCTAAACCACACATTTTAACAGCTGAGCTGCTAATGCTGATGCTATTATGGTCACAAACCTTTCCAACACACTTTTTGTTTTTGACTGACATACAGAAACTATTATAAAAATACAAGATGTGATGATTCTAAGATAAAGTAAGGTTTATATGCATGCTATGTTACTTTCGCACATATTTCTCCTATTGTATTACAAGTTGGTCACAAGCAGGAGAAATAAAAAACAAACCATTGCAATCTCTGTACAAGCGTTCATTGAACATTTTTGATCAGAAACCATCCACTGGGCACAAACTGGTTAAATCAACATTCTTTCAACGTAATTTGTCTACTTATAGCGATGTGGAATCTACGTGGAAAATACTTTGGATTTCTAAAAAGTTATCAATGTTAACTGTTGTTTTGAGGGTGAAATTTCACCCACAGGATTATGTCATCATGGTGTTAGCAGTTGATGTTATTATTCAATAACACAGACCCCAAAGCAAATCAGGGGGAGGAAAATAGGTTTATTCAAAGAGAACAAATCATGCGGGGAGGTAGATGGTAGATGTTCATTCTCCCCTGTCCTCAGTGACTCTTTTCAGTGATTCTCTCTTGTGATTCTCTCCACAGAACAAAGGGACAGGATGTAGTTTATAACCCAGCCCTAGCCTGTGGTTGACCAACTAGAATTTCTTGCAATAAACTGGGCCTATGGCCAAATAACAAGTATGCTATTTCAGGTTCAATGTATAAACAATTTGGACCAATGAGAACTTGCCATGTAGCTATGAGTCCCGGACTGAAATTCCTCCCATGTCTCTGACCCATTGACCATTAATCTCCTATTACAGAAAAAACACTATTTCCATTGATCGTTAGTACTCTATTGACTTTTAGTCCTCTTGACCTTTAGTACTCTATTGACCTCTCGTCCTCTGCTTTGTGTATTTATCTTGGGAATATTCTTACACTCCCCTCTAGACCATTTTAAAAATAAATATTATAAAAAATGTATTTTTAGAAAACAATAAAGAACATGGAAAAATAGACAGTATAAAAAACATTAACAGTAAGCATAAAATCATGTACATTAAACACCTTGCATTTCTACAAAACACAAAGGGTGTATTTTACTTGCTGTTACAATAAGACATAGATTTCAAACAAAGTTATAGAAAATAAGTATTAACAGGTGTAATGATGATGTCCCTTACAATTCCTACTACATCCTGTACTAGAAGGAAACTCACACAAAAAAATAATTGTCCACAAGACAATATTATTCAATCGTCCTATTGGCAAGGTAATCATTCACCAAGTCCTTTAAAAGTGACCAGCTCTTCCACACTGGTATCAGTCCCATATAGATAACTATTAGAAATAATTTTCTGACAATCTGCCAGTAGTGAGGAATTATTCTTCCGTTCCACTGGTTGATAAGGACTTCTCTAATGAACACTTCACCGGTGATCTTGTATCGTTTCAGGTACAGTCCTTGGATCAAGGAATATTGCTTCAGCTTCAGACGGTAGATTCTCATAACCTGTAACGAAGGAAACAAAAAAGTGAAAGTAACATGTCCTGGTTTCAAGAGAAATTGATTTCCCTAATATAATGACTGTGGTGTACAACATAGAAGCTTATCAGGTTCTGGTCATCTTGCTATGCTTCTTCACCTGAGACTGGTACCCAATTGGTAAGTAAGTTCTTTATTCTTTATTTAAGTTCTTTATTTTCCAGGCTCTGCTTTGTCATCAAAATGGACAACCTTGCAATAAGTGACATATATCCATCGTGATTTTCCCTGGACTTTTACTGCTGACCTCGCTATGAGCAAAACTTGATAAGGACCTTCCCATTTTGGCCCTAATGTCTCTGTTACATATCACCCACTGTCCTGGTACTACATCATGCCCCCCCTTGGGAGTTATTCCCCACACCTATTTTACTTCTCTGTTTATGATTTCTCCATGTGCTTTCATTTTCAAAATTGGAACTTGTCCAGGTAACTTGAAAGCATTCAGTAGAGCCATCACCTCTGGTCCATTCTTCACAAGAGCACCCAGTGATGTCATGAATCCTCTGTTTTTCCATATTTTTCCAAAATCATGGGTAACACCAAAAACATACCTTGAGTCTGTGTAGATATTAGCTGTTTTCCTTCAGTCTGTTTGCATGCTTCAGTCAAAGCCACCAATTCCAATACCTGTGCTGATGTTTCGTGCCAGTAACGTCCCTGTCACTATCACATTGTCTATTGTAGTAACTGCCCAGCCTGCCTTCCTCACCCCCCCTCCACAATGCTTGAACCGTCTGTGTATAAGATAAAGTCAGGATTTTACAACGGATGACTTTTAATAAACCCATCAGAGAGTTGATCCAAAACCAACTCACAGCAGTCGTGTTCAAATAATGTGGTATCTGGAGGAAGCATCAGAGTAGCTGGATTACATGGTGTGTCACGTTGTATGATGTTAGGAGCCTCCAACACTGTCACCATTTGTTTCAACGAGCAGCTGTGACCTGTGCAGCTTGATTTATTGTCAAAAGAGTATGAACAGCGTGTCAGCAGAATGTGTCTTTTAAACTATACTCATGTCCCATAGATCTTTAATCACTACTTTTGCTAATGGGATATTGTTTTGTGCAAGATGGGGCAACACCTGTCAAGCACACTGGTTCCATATCCAAAGTTCCACACTAATTTTTCTTCATAGTCCAAATAGCATGGTTCTGAACTGTAGATCCCTGCAGTTGTCTAATTTGCCACGTCACCTTTCCTTCAGAAATGTTCAATGTAGAGTCAAGTTGCATAATAACATCAAGGCCTAAAATAGGTTGTTCAAATGAGCCTATCCACACCCCTGCATCAATCTTCATTGGACCAATAGAAATTGATAAGGGTTTGGTCTGTTTCATATCTGCCCCCTCCCTCCACTCCTGTTGCTCTCATCTTCTTGCCCGTGTACTGAGGACATATATGTTTTGCATAAGATATGGCCAATACAGTAATTTCAGCACTCGTATCTACAAAACAATCTACTGCAAAGTTGTTAACCATCATGTTCACATATATTTCATCTGATTTCATATGTACACCAGCTGAGATGGGATGTAAGAGGAGGTCTATTAAGTTCCCTCCACAGTATCCAGCAAACTCTGATGCTGAGCCGGGGAGAGCTTCTTACATTTCTGCATCAGCATTGTGTTGTTGGGGCTTTTGTCTTGATTCCATTTTCCCTTAGACGGACCCTGCTTCTCCTGGCCATTCCTCATAAGAACACGTTTTCTTTTCTGACATTCTCATTGCCAGTGACCAGAAATCCTGCAATAATGACATTCACTAGGTTTCTCTTCTGCTGAACGAATAATGTTGTTGGTTTCACTCGGAACCTGCACAACTCTGATGACAGCAGGTTTATTATGTTGAATGATGTCTCTGTCCAGTCATGACAACCTGTCGATGAGGTCGCCATAGTTTTGTCTCTCCCAGTCCGTAGTTGTGGAAACAAAAGTTTTTAGTAAATCATCATGTATGGATTGCATCAGCTGATGTGTGATTGCCCCATTTTTGGAGGAATTGAGTGCATCTTCATCTTCCATGTCGGGTAACCCACTTTGTTTAACCACTTCTGCTCTAAACCTTTCTTCAAATTCAACAAACTGTTATTTTGGTTTTTGAACACTTTTGGTGCTTGCATTGGTCAGACTCTTAAGAAAAACATGTATGGCTCTCCATCCATCGGCCACATCTTGCTCTTCACCACCCACAGCTCTATAAACATCTTCTTCAAGTACACCATGTTCACAGTTGTTCAAAACAAAGGCTAATAACCGTAACCCATCATAAGGATGTAGATTGTAGAGTTTCTTATGACGCTTCAAATGGTCCTATGTTTTCATACCCACTTCTCATGGATATTTCATTCATCCAACTGTTTTGGAGATGCTGATTTATGTGTGATTACTGTCACTGGAGGTTTGTATTTATTACCTTTTACAACCTGTGTTCTGTTTGGCCTAAGACATCGTTCGTCATCTTCTAAAGTTATATAATATATATCTCTATGTCCATATATTTATTTAACCCCAATATATATATATAACCCCTTTTGAGGACTCAAACCTCTTATATTATACAACACAAATTGTTTCTGTAGGGCCTGGTTACCCATAAAACTTGTGTTCACTTCAAAAGCTTGTTGAAGGCTTACATTACCCACACATGTAAAAATTACTACTCAACTAGCAACTCACTTCTATGCAACAAGAAGGTTTCACAGAAAGGACTCTAACCTTTTAATAGAGGACTTGAACCCCTATAATAAAGATTTAACAAACAGAACAAAGGACTTGAATCTTATACATCACATATACATATCACTCATTGCATGCACTACTTTAAACCTGATTTGGTTCTTTTAAATTATATCGGTCTAGACTCACCCAGCAATATGTTAGCAGTCAATCAGGAGATTAAGAGTTGAATCCCATGGTGAGTTGCGCTCAGCCCTCTCTCTTTCTTTTCCCTGGATCAACACACAGTTGATGAGTTTTTCCTTGTTGTTGTTCAAGACCAATTCATCCGGGTCACGTCACCAAGTGTTATCAGTTGATGTTACTCTTCAATAACACAGACCCCAAAGCAAATCAAGGGGAGGAAAATAGGTTTATTCAAAGAGAACAAATCATGCGGGGAGGTAGATGGTAGATGTTCATTCTCCCCTGTCCTCAGTGATTCTCTTCCGTGATTCTCTCCACAGAACAAAGGGACAGGATGTAGTTTATAACCCAGCCCTAGCCTGTGGTTGACCAATTAGAATTCCTTGCAATAAAACTGGGTCAATGACCAAATAACAAGTATGCTATTTCAGGTTCAATGTATACACAATTTTAGACCAATGAGAACTTGCCATGTAGCTATGAGTCCCGGACTGAAATTCCTCCCATGTCTCTGACCCATTGATCATTAATCCCCTATTACAGAAAAAACACTATTTCCATTGATCGTTAGTACTCTATTGACTTTTAGTCCTCTTGACCTTTAGTACTCTATTGACCTCTCGTCCTCTGCGTTGTGTATTTATCTTGGAATAATTCTTACAATGGTAACCAATTTTCAACATAGACAAACCTTTTATAAAATATACTGAATTTGTACCTCTGAAGCAATGTCTGATCTTCAATGTTATATCGACTATCAGAAAACAACAACAATAGGCTTGGCAGGACCTCCAACAGGAGAGTTAATCTATCTACAGCTTTCCACTTGGTTTCCCATCCATGGTTTTAACCAAGCCCAACTTAGCTTTGACATTTGTAACTGACTACTACACATGTGCCATTATGAAAATGATTATTGAGAGATATCTTAATAATTAAATACAGTGCAAAATACCGTTTTTATACATTTTTGCAAATTGAAAATGAAATACAAACATTTCTCATTTACATGAGTATTCACTCCCCTTAGTCAATACATGTTAGAATCACCTTTAGTAGCAATTACAGTTGTAAGTCTTTCTATACGTCTCTAAGAGCTTTGCACACTTGGATTGTACAATATAAGTAAATGATTCTTCAAACTGTCAATTTGGTTGTTGATCACTGGTAGACAGCCATTTTCAAGTCTTGCCATAGATTTTCAAGACGATTTAAGTTAAAACTGTAACTAGACCACATTTGATGGCATCTTGGTAAGCAACTCCAGTTTATATTTGGCCTTGCGTTTTAGGTTATTTTCCAGCTGAAAGGTGAATTCATCTCCCAGTGTCTGGTGGAAAGCAGGTTTTCCTCTAGGATTTTGCCTGTGCTTAGTTCCATTCCATTTATTTGTTATCCTTAAAAACTCCTCAGTCCTTAAGGATTACAAAAATACCCATAACATGATGCAGCCACCACTATGCTTGGAAATATAGAGAGTGGTACTCAGTAATGTGTTGTATTGGATTTACCCCAAACATAACACTTTGTATTCAGGACAAAAAGTGAATTACTTTGCCACATGTTTTGCAGTATTTCTTTAGTGCCTTGTTGCCAACAGGATGCATGTTTTGGAATATTTTCATTCTGTACAGGCTTCCTTTTTTTTCACTCTGTCAATTAGGTTAGTATTGTGGAGTACCTGTAACGCTGTTGATCCATCCTCAGTTTTCTCCTATCGCAGACATTAATCTCAGTAACTGTTTTAAAGTCACCATTAGCCTCATGGTGAAATCCCTGAGCAGTTTCCTTCCTCTCTGGCAACTGAGTTAGGAGTGACAGGCTGTATAGATGCACCATCCAAAGTGTATTTAATAAATTCACCATGCTCAAAGGGATATTCATTGTCTTTTTTTATCCATCTACCAATAGGTGCGCTTCTTTGCGAGGCAATGTAAAACCTCCCTGGTCTTTGTAGTTGAATCTGTGTTTGAAATTCACTGCTTGACTGAGGGACCTTACAGATAATTGTATGTGTGGGGTACAGAGATGAGCTAGTAATAAAAAAAATAATGTTGAACATTATTTTTGCACACAGAGTGATTCCATGCAACTTATTATGTGACTTGCACATTTTTACTCCTGAGCTTATTTAGGTTTGCCATAACAAAAGGTTTAAATACTTATTGTCTCAAGACATTTCAGCTTACATTTTTTATTCATTTGTAAGAAAATTTTAAAACATAATTCCACTTTGACATTATGGGGTATTGTGTGTAGTCCAGTGACACAACATCACAATTTAAACTATTATAAATGCAGGCTGTAATACAACAAAATCTGTAAAAGGTCAAGGGGTGTGAATACTTTCTGAAAGCACTGGTCAGTGTTGCTATTGAAGTGATTTCAAAGGGTAGGTTAAATTGAGCAAATGAAAAGTAACCATACTGAATAAGTCATATCATCAATTACACTATTTAGGCCTATATAGCATTTGAGAAGTCATCAACAGCTATTGTTTTAAATTCAACCCAGAGTTCAACTAAAAACAGACAATACATATAGGCCTAGGGTCTCAAGCTTTGGTTGAAAATGTATCTTCAAGTTAAAGGGTAATTCAACCCCAAATGCTGCCTTTGCCCTATCCCTTTACACAAAAGAAATGCATTCAGGTGAGAAGTAGTGGGTGGGGGGATTTTTGATTTTGGCGGTGGGTAAGAGTGGTTGTATCTGATCCCAACACTTTCTCACTAAAGCATACAGTACTCACCAGAAACTGTAGAATTCCAGTGTGTAGAACAGCGTTCGCCCAATTTGCATTGTCTGTAAAAGATGTTCACCACTGGAACCAACCTCCAGAAAATGTAAAATGTGTGGCTAGTGTCATTGCTTTTACACAAAAGGTGAAAAAGTGGTTAAAAGAAGGGTAGGTTTGTAGACCCTTATGAACCTTTTTTGTAGCTTTTTTTTACTATTTGTTTTTACAACTCATAGGTCCAATAGCAATGTGTCCGATGATTATTATGTGCAATGTCTTGACTTCTGTGTGGAAACTTATCTGTATGACTTGATCTTAGTTTTTATTTTTACTTTGTCATTTTATTTTATAAATGTATGATGTTTGTAAGTTGTCTGTTCATATATAATGTTATTCTTGTTTATATGTTCACTAACCAGCAGAACAGACCCACTTGTTTGCAGCTGCACTAGGGTCAGACAGCATCCCGGTGTATATTAAGACAACACGGAGCCTTCGCGAAATATGGCTCGGAAAGCATACCTCAATCCAGGGATGAGAAATGCTCAGAATTGTCCCATTATCAATTCGGAGTACAACGCATTTCTCAACCTTGGATTGAGGTATGTTTTCCGGGCCATATTTCGTGCCTGCCTGGGGACTGCAGACGGAAATTAGCTGTTGGCTAAATCTGGTACAATGCATAATTTCTCCCACGAGCGTCGGAGCCGGTGTAGTACGATACAATCTTTTGTGTCAATACAGGACTAAGATTGAATCGTACTAACCCGGCTCCCATGCTCGTCGGATGTGGCAGGGCTTGCAAACTATTAGACTACAAAGGGAAGCACAACCGCAAGCTGCCCAGTGACACGAGCCTACCAGACGAGCTAAATTACTTCAATGCTCGCGTCAAGGCAAGTAACAATGAAACAGGCATGAGAGCATCAGCTGTTCCGGACGACTACGGGATTACGCTCTCCGTAGCCGATGTGAGTAAGACCTTTAAACAGGTCAACATTCACAGAGCCGCAGGGCCAGACGGATTACCAGGACATGTACTCCGATCATGCGCTGACCAACTGGCATGTGTCTTCACAGACATTTTCAACCTGTCTCTGACTGAGGCTGTAAAAGCAACATTTTTCAAGCAGACCACCATAGTCCCCGTACCCAAGAATATTAAGGTAACCTGCCTAAATGACTACAGACCCATGACACTCATGTCTGTAGCCATGAAGTGCTTTGAAACGCTGGTCATGGCTCACATCAAAACCATTCTCCCAGAAACTCTAGACTCACTCCAAAATGCATACCGCTCCAACAGATCCACAGATGATGCAATCTCTATTGCACTCAACACTGCCCTTTCCCACCTTGACAAAAGGAACACCTATGTGAGAATGCTATTCATTGACTACAGCTCAGCATTCAACACCATAGCGCCTTCAAAGCTCATCACTAAGCTAAGGACCCTGGGACTAAACACATCACTCTGCAACTGGATCCTGGACTTGATGGCGGGCCGCCCCCTGTTGATAAGGGTAGGTAAACAACACATCCGCCGAGCTGATCCTCAATACAGGGGCCCTTCAGGGGTGCATGCTCAGTCCCCTCCTGTACTCCCTGTTCACTCATGACTGCATGGCCAGGCATGACTCCAACACCATCATCAAGTTTGCCGATGACACAACAGTGGTACGCCTGATCACAGACAACGATGAGACAGCCTATAGGGAGGAGGTCAGAGACTGGCCGTTTGGTGCAGGGACAACAACCTCTCCCTCAACATGATCAAGACAAAAGAGATGATTGTGGACTACAGGAAAAGGAGGAACGAGCACGCCCCCATTTTCATCGATGGGGCTGTAGTGGAGCAGGTTGAGACTTCAAGTTCCTTGGTGTCCACATCACCAACAAACTATCATTGTCCAACCACACTAAAACAGTTGTGAAGAGGGCACGACAAAGCCTATTCCCCCGCAGCAGACTGAAAACATTTGGCATGGGTCCTCAGATCCTCAAAAGGTTCTACAGCTGCACCATCAAGAGCATCCTGACTGGTTGCATCACTGCCTGGTATGGCAACAGCTCGGCCTCCGACCGCAAGGCACTACAGAGGGTAGTGCGCACGGCCCAGTACATCACTGGGGCCAATCTTCCTGCCATCTTTATACCAGGCGGTGTCAGAAGAAGGCCCTACATATTGTCAAAGACTCCATCCACCCTAGGCATAGAGTGCTCTCTATGCTAACACAAGGCAAGCGGTACCAGAACACCAAGTCTAGTTCCAAAAGGCTTCTAAACAGCTTCTACCCCCAAGCATAAGACTCCTGAACAGCTAATCAAAGACCTACCCAGACCCCTATTTTACGCTGCTGCTACTCTCTGTTTATTATCTATGCAGTCTCTTTAACTCTACCTACATGTACATATTACCTAAATTACCTCGACTAACCGGTGCCCCCGCACATTGACTCTGTACCGGTACCCCCTGTATATATAGACTCGCTATTGTTATTTTACTGCTGCTGTTAAATTATTTGTTACTTTTATTTTATCTATTTTTTACTAACCTGTTGGGGCTAGGGGGCAGTATTTGTGAGGCCGGATAAAAAACATACCCGATTTAAACTGGTTACTACTCTTGCCCAGAAACGAGAATATGCATATAATTAGTAGATTTCGATAGAAAACACTCTAAAGTTTCTAAAACTGTTTGAATGGTGTCTGTGAGTATAACAGAATTCATTTGGCAGGCCAAAACCTGAGAAGATTCCATACAGGAAGTGGCCATGTCTGACAATTTGTTCTCCTTCTGTGGCATCTCTATCAAATATACAGCATCTGTGCTGTAACGTGACACTTTCTAAGGCTCCCATTGGCTCTCTAAAGCC